>NC_088370.1:23047068-23052988 GCF_034508935.2 Berghia stephanieae | reverse complement strand
AACAAAACAACTCAGTCCTGAAGATGGCAAATTAAGCCTGAAACATTGATGTAGACTGCCCCAAACATTGTGGTAAATATTTTAAATAATAATTCGCTCCATTACTACATGTCGAGCACTTTTCGTACCATATTTGTATCAAACACGATTCAATATATATATATATATATATATATATATTATATATATATATATATATATATATATATCAGTTGTAGTACTAGTACTGGTACTTGTGGTCGTAGTAAGAGGAGGAGGAGGAATTGGATTTTAACGCAAAAGGGATTAAAAGATATAATAATGGAGAACATTTACTTTGGGGCTGGTAGAATATATTATAACTTGTGGAATTGGGGTGGGGAACAATGGATATAATTAATTTGGTGAGATGTTAGAAAGCGTAGAAACTAAGAGAGAAGCCTGTCCGCGCATTTTTAGACGCATACGCTTCATGTGTTTGATAAAAAGATAATGAGAGAGAAAATGAGAGAAGGAGAAAGAGGGAGAGAGAAAGAAAGAGAGAGAGAGAGAGAGAGAGAGAGAGAGAGAGAGAGAGGGAGGATAGAGAGCAAGAGAGAGTGATAGAGAGAAAGAGAGAGGGGGGGGGGTGGGCAGTAAATAAATACGGGTCATGTAAAGTGAACAAGCATACAAAGAAAAGGATACAGGATACTCATATGCTTATATTTTTTTAAAAGTAATGATCGAATACAATTGTCTTTGAAACTTATTAGCATGGCTTGATCAACGTGCAGCATTGCGTCTAATGTAATGGTGTTATATATATATATATATAATATATATATATATAATATATATATATATATATATATATATATATATGACCCCTGTTGAACCAACGTAAAACGTTATCCATCACATCAATGATAAATTGAACCCCAAATTATAGTAAGTTATCAGATTTGTCGAGCTGATCAAATGTTGTAAATCTAGAACACAACTAAAATCATTATCACTACTAATACTAAAACTACAATCATTCTACTACTACAACAACAACTACTACTACTACTACTACTACTACTACTACTACTACTACTACTACTACTACTACTACTACTACTACTACTACTACTACTACTACTACTACTATTTCTTCTACTTACTACTTCTACTACTACTACTAATACTACTACTCCTACTAGTACTACTACTCCTACTAGTACTACTACTCCTACCACTACTACTACTACTACTACTACTACTACTACTACTACTACTACTACTACTACTACGAATACTACTACAACTACTACTACTAGTAGTACTACTCCTACTACTACTACTACTACTACACTACTACTACTACTACTACTACTAACTACTACTACTACTACTAATACTACTACTACTACTACTATTACTTCTAACTACTTACTACTACTACACTACTACTACATACTACTACTACTACTACTACTCCTACTACAACTACTACTACTACAACTAATACTACTACTACTACTACTACTACTACTACTACTACTACTACTACTCCTACTAGTACTACTACTACTACTACTACTATTACTACTACTACTTCTACTACCACTACCACTTCTACTACTACTACTACTACTACTACTACTACTACTACTACTACTACTACTACTACTACTACTACTACTACAACTACTACAACTACTACTACACTACTTACTACTACTACTACTACTACTACTACTACTACTCCTACTACAACTACTACTACTACAACTAATACTACTACTACTACTACTACTACTACTACTACTACTACTACTTCGCCTACTACTTCTACTATAATAATAATAATTTTAAAAAATACTACTACTACTACTACTACTACTACTAATAATAATAATAAATAATAATAATAATAATAATAATAATAATAAAAATAATAATAATAATAATAATAATAATAATAATAATAATAATAATAATAATAATAATAATAATAATAATAATAATAATAATAATAATAATAATAATAATAATAAAAATAATGATAAAAATAATAATAAGAATAATGATGATGATGATGATGATGATGATGATGATGATGATGATGATGATGATGATGATGTTGATGATAATGATGATGACGATGATGATGATGATGATGATGATGATGATGATGATGATGATGATGATGATGATGATGATGATGATGATGATGATGATGATGGTAATGATGGTGATGATGATGATGATTGAACAAGCCAGAAAAAATGTGGAACGTATTGAACCATCCAGAAAAAGTGTGGAGCATATTGAACAATCCAGAAAAAAATGTGGAGCATATTGAACCATCCAGAAAAGGTGTGGAGTGTATTGAACAATTCAGAAAAAGTGTGGACCATATTGAATAATACAGAAAAAGTGTGTAGCGTATTGAACAATCCAGAAAATGTGTGAAGCGTATTAATAATACAGAAAAATGTGTGGAGCATATTGAACAATCCAGAAAAAGTGTGAGCGTATTGAACAATCAAGAAAAAAATTGTGGAGCGTATTGAATAATACAGGAAAAGTGTGGAGCGTATTGATCAATCCAGAAAAATGTGGAGCGTATTGAACAATCCAGAAGAAGTGTGGAGCATATTAAAAAATCCAGAAAAAGCGTGGAGCGTATTGAACAATCCAGAAAAAGCGTGGAGCGTATTGAACAATCCAGAAAAAGCGTGGAGCATATTGAACAATCCAGAAAATTTGTGGAGCATATTGATCAATCCAGAAAAAATGTGGAGCGTATTGAACAATCCAGAAAAAGTGTGGAGCATATTGTATAATACAGGAAAAGTGTGGAGCATATTGAACAATCCAGAAAAAGTGTGTAGCATATTGAACAATCCAGAAAATGTGTGGAGCATATTAAACAATCCAGAAAAAATTGTGGAGCGTATGGAATAATACAGGAAAAGTGTGGAGCGTATTGATCAATCCAGAAAAAATGTGGAGCGTATTGAACAATCCAGAAAAAGTGTGGAGCGTATTGAATAATACAGGAAAATTGTGGAGCATATTGAACAATCCAGAAGAAGTGTGGAGCATATTGAACAATCCAGAAAATGTGTGGAGCATATTGAATAATACAGGAAAAGTGTGGAGCACATTGAACAATCCAGAAGTGTGGAGCATATTGAACAATCCAGAAAATGTGTGGAGCAAATTAAACAATCCAGAAAAAGTGTGAGCGTATTGAACAATCCAGAAAAAGCGTGGAGCGTATTGAACAATCCAGAAAATTTGTGGAGCATATTGAACAATCCAGAAAATGTGTGGAGCATATTGAATAATACAGGAAAAGTGTGGAGCATATTGAACAATCCAGAAGTGTGGAGCATATTGAACAATCCAGAAAATGTGTGGAGCAAATTAAACAATCCAGAAAAAGTGTGAGCGTATTGAACAATCCAGAAAAAGCGTGGAGCGTATTGATCAATCCAGAAAAAATGTGGAGCGTATTGAACAATCCAGAAAAAGTGTGGAGCATATTGAATAATACAGGAAAAGTGTGGAGCATATTGAACAATCCAGAAAAAGTGTGTAGCATATTGAACAATCCAGAAATGTGTGGAGCATATTAAACAATCCAGAAAAAGTGTGAGCGTATTGAACAATCCAGAAAAAGTGTGGAGCCTATTGAACAATCCAGAAAATGTGTGAGCGTATTTAATAATCCAGAAAATGTGTGAGCGTATTTAATAATCCAGAAAAAATTGTGGAGCGTATTGAATAATACAGGAAAAGTGTGGAGCGTATTGAACTATTCAGGAAAGGTGTGAATCGTATTGAACAATTTCATTGATCTATTTTGAGGTCTCGTCGAACATTTGAATTGCTACTGGTAAGTCAAGGATCCCCAATTTGGGCGCCAAAAAGGCTCTTTGTTCTAATATTTGAAAATACTCAGGTGTAACTATGATTACTAGAACCTTACAGACTGCATTCTTCATCTTATATACTCAATGATAAATTAGTTTGGGACACATTGTAAAGCAATTTAAGCATATTATTTATTTGATAAAATATCTCTCGGTTCAAGAATATACCAGGAATCATTCACTTATATCATTACAAATAGAAAAA
Source organism: Berghia stephanieae (assembly GCF_034508935.2). Classification (NCBI taxonomy): domain Eukaryota; kingdom Metazoa; phylum Mollusca; class Gastropoda; order Nudibranchia; family Aeolidiidae; genus Berghia; species Berghia stephanieae. The sequence goes on along the minus strand of NC_088370.1, from coordinate 23,048,893 downwards.
AAGCATTTATCAGGTTCTAGTTCAACGTCTTTATCTGCAAAAGGCAGATTGCCCATCACTGCAGATTCTATACAATTATCTGGTGACTCTCTCCATTATTGTGTTATTGAGTTGAAAGATTTATTAGTTTATTAGTTGACCAAATTTGTTGTTGGTAATATCTAGGATTTCTGATGGGAGAGTGTTTTCATGCCATGATTGTTCTTGGGAAGAAACTGTTTTTATATGTGTTGGGGTTGTGAACTTACTGCTATTATACTTTTTTGTGGATGTACAGGGTTGTTTTGTGAAATACTGTGGTAGAGTTACTGTTGTTTTGTTGGAATGTACTGTTCTGTGTAGAATCTCGAGGCGTTTTTCTGTCCGCCTACTTTCCAGTGTTTTCCACTGCAACAGTTTAAGGGCCTTGGTAAAGCATCCTGGTTCGCGCAAGTAATTGTTGCTGACAAACCTTTCTATCTTTCTTCTTACAATCCCCATTCCACATTTCCGCTATTAAAGATGGAATTAGTGCGCCGGTCGTTGACACTCTTTCCATTTAAAAAATAGATCTAGGACAACACTTTGCTTATCGCTATATACCAATCATAATTTGCTGAATGTATTTTCTCTATAGGTAATGGAAAAATATTATTTTGTTTGATGGAATAATAAATGTTAAAAAAAACTATTCGAAGATGGTAAAAGTGAAATTTATTAATGGGGTAAAAACAGTAAGCTCCAATTTACCGGTAATGGAGAATTGTGTGGGCTTTTCAAATGCCCACTTTATCAACTGATAGAACGATGAAGAAGGCATTTTTCTTCTTCTTCAAGTACCAAGTCTGTTCCAGACATCGGTGATCATGGTACGCTATTCATCTCTCTGATCAGATATGTTTTTCTTGGTCTACCTTTACTCTTTTTGTCTTCTATCTTTCCTGTGAGAGCAAGATGTTCAATACATTTATGTCGATTTAGGTGCCCTAACAATTGCATTTGTCTTTTTTCTTATTGAAAAAAGGCATACATTGTTAATATTATTGTGTTTTCATTGTCTGTCGATAGAGAGGAGACCAAAAACGTCAACATCTTTTTCTTTTTAAATACCTGGAGCTTGTGAGGCTCTCATTTCCCTACTTCGAGCCTCACGTTTAGGGAAATAGAGTTGAGTTCTTGATAAACGTTTTTTTTTTCTCAGACTCTCTTCTTCGAATTCTGACCGGTAGCAGCGTTCTTTGTGACAACAAAAAATGTAGTGATGCCTTACAGGAGTCTTCATGTCTCGTACTAATTAGTGTTGTTGTTGGCTAACCAACAACTATTTTTAAAATACCTTGAGTCTTTGAGCGCAGTGGATGTCGCGGTATTTATAAAAGGTGAATTCTAATTTTCTTAGAATTTTTTTTTTGTTTTGGTTGAACATGTTTCAATGTTTGGTTTTGTTTTGTTTTGTTTTGTTTTGTTTTGTTTTGTTTTGTTTTGTTTTGTTTTGTTTTGTTTTGTTCTTGGTTTTTGTTGTCGTCTTTTTTCTTTTTTTTTTTGTGGTTTATTTTTGTTTTGCTTTTTTCTTTGTTTTGTGTTTTTTTGGTTGTTTATTTTTTTTTATTTTTTTTTTTTTTTTTGCTTTTTTCTTTGTTTGATGTTTTTTTGGGTTTTTTTTTTTGTTTCTTTGGGTTATCTTTTCTTTTTTTTTTTTTTTTGCTTTTGTTTTTTTTTTCTTTTTTTCTTGTCTTTTATTAAGGGATAGGGGGGAGGGTAATTTTTCTGTTTCTGTATTAATTTCTTCCTTTTCATGGATTCATATTTTATGCAGAGACAACATACATGTTGACTCTTGAGGGTT
>NC_088370.1:23039568-23042068 GCF_034508935.2 Berghia stephanieae | reverse complement strand
TTTATTATTATTATTATATTATTATTATTGTTATTATTTAATTATTATATATTATTTATTGCTATTATTACTATTATTATTATTATTATTATTATTTATATTATTATTATTATTATTATTATTATATTTATTATATTATGATTATCATTATTACTATTATTATTATTAATATTATTATTATTATATTATTATTATTATTATTATTATTATATTATATTATTGTTATTATTATTATTTTATTATTAATGTATATTATATTATTATTGCAGTATTACTATTATTATTATTATTACGATTATTACTATTATTATTATTATTATTATTATTATTATTATATTATTATTATTATTATTATTATTATTTATTTGTTTATTATTATTTTTATTTATTATTATTATTATTATTATTATTGCTATTATTACTATTATTATTATTATTACTATTATTACTATTATTAATTATTATATTATTATTATTATTACTATTATTATATTATTATTATTATTATTATTATTATTATTATTATTATTATTATTATTATATTAGTATTTTACTATTATTATTATTATTATTATTAATTATTATTATTATTATTATTATATTATTATTATTGTTATTAGTATTATTATTATTATTATTATTATTATATTATGCTATTATTACTATTATTATTATTATTGGCTATGATTACGTATTATTATTATTTTATTATTATTTTATTAATTGTATATTATTAGTATTATTATTTATTATTATTATTGCTATTATACTATTATTATTATTATTACTTTATATTACTATATTATTATTATTATTATATATTATTATATTATTATTATTATTATATTATTATATTATTTATTATTATATATTAATTCTAGAAATCAAATCATCCATTCACAGCAGTCGTTTTCACGGTAAAGATGGGCCTATAACTCTTTTGTGCATCTGCCAATACCAAACGTTCATTTTCTGTCTCAGTATACCCGATTCTGTGTTTGTATCTTTAAAATATTTTCTTGTCCTGTAATGATGGTCTGCCAAACTGAATTAAGAAATGTGCTGGGGCTACTTTCGATTCTCTTTCATACAATCACGTTACATAAAGCGATTTTTTGGCACTGTTGCGATTACGAGAAAAGGAGAAAAAATGATGGCTTTTAAGTTCATGTTCATTTTGTTAAATTTAGTGATGTAATGAAGGTCGATCACTAATGGGCATAAATGTACGACTTTTTCTTAGAAGATGGGGGAAACCAGAGGAACAGATCTACAATGGTTTTAGAACTATAAGTCTTGAACCCAGGGAAAGACTTTATAGATACCATGTATATTATTATGGTGGGTAGCGGATGGTCTATTCCGTTTTACATCTCATGCCCGTGCATTTAATACCACGTATACAATTTACTTAATGGCAATACTAATCCAAGCCGATTTGACATTAAAATCTATCCATCGCCGCCCTCGGATAGATATTAATGTCAAATCGGCTTGGATTAGTAGTTAAAATATATTGGCTCTAACGATTTCTGTTAAGATGTATTTAAACAGGGAACGACTTAATGGGCACACTTGTAAATCTCTATCTGTATATCTCTGTATACCAGCCTCCATCCCTTGTCCTCTCTCTACATACTACCACGTACTACTACTACTACTACTACTACTACTACTACTACTACTACTACACTATTACTAATACACTACTACTACTACACTACTACTATATTACAACTACAACTACTACTACTACTACTACTACTACTACTACTACTACACTACTACTACTACTACAACTAATACACTACTACTACTGCACTACTACTACTGCTGCTGGCTTCTGCCACTACTACTACTACTACTTCACACTACTACACACTACTACTACTACTACTACTACTACTACTACTACTATTACTACTACTGACTATACTACATTACTACTACTACCACCATTAAATACTACAACTACTACTGCTACTACTACTGCTGCTGCTACTACTAACGGCTGCTGCTATCTGCCACTACTACTACTACACTACTACTACTACTACACTACACTACTACTACTACTGCTACTACTACTGCTACTACTACTACACTACTACACTACTACACTACTACTACTACACTACTACTACATACTACCTACTACTACTCGCTGCTGCAAATACTAACTAAACTACTACTACTACTGCTACTACTACTGCTGCTGCTACTACTACTACTACTACAACTACTACTACTACTATTACTAATACTACTACTACTACTACTACTACTACTACTACAACTACTACTACTACTATTACAACTACTACTACATACTACACTATACTACTACTACTACTAACTACTACTACTACTCACTACTACTACTACTACTACTACTACTACTACACAACTACTACTCTACATTACTACTACTACTACTACCTACCTACTCTACTACACTACACTACTACTACACTACACTACTACTACTACTACTACTACT
>NC_088370.1:23012068-23037068 GCF_034508935.2 Berghia stephanieae | reverse complement strand
TTCGCCACTACTACTACTAAAATACTACTTCACTATTTACAATTATACACTACTACTACGACTACTGCTGCTGCTGCTACTACTACCACTACTACTACTTACTACTTAATACTAATATACACTTACTCTACTAAACTATCAATACCTCCTACGTACTGATAATACTAACCCTTATGTTAAACTTCCTAATACTAAACCATAAACAACTACATTATATTCGATCCTCCTCACCACCACAACTCGTCACAACATCCCACCACCAGTGGAATCAAACAACACATAACACCCATACCAACCTCACCCTCTTTACCTTCCATCATCCTACAACCTACACCAACCTCCACCTCCACACCACCAAACAACTACCTGAACACCATGGCCATCCCTTACTCCTACTCCACCTAACACCACCTAACACTTACTGACTTTTATACTCATACCTAACTACCTATACAAATCAATACTTACTACTACTAACTAACAACCTCAACCTAAACATCATCACCCTCACTCCCCACCACCACCCACCAACCACCCACCTCAATCCCCACTTCGAACCCTATCTATCACCAACCTAACCTACACACCCACCACCCAATCCAATCACCCTCCACCATCTACCCCATCCTATAACTCCCAACATTCCTTTGCCTCACTTCCATTCCACCCATCACCCACCAAAAACACCTTCACCACCACCCAACACCTCCTCCACACCAATAACATGCTCCACACCTCTTATCCATATCAACATAACACTTAACACCAAACCTCATCCACCATCCTACCTAACACTAAACTACCCACCTCATCCATTCCGCCTCCACCCTCCCACCCTCCTCCCACCACCACCTTAATTCCACCATCCATCTATCACCCTGAAACCAACCAACCAACACCTCCCTCCACCTCCCCACACCTCAATCCACACCTACCTCACAATCTCCACACCAATCCACACATACACCACCCATCATACCAGATCACCACCCACCTCCACCGCCAACCCAAACCTCCACGCTCCACGCAACAAAGAATAGCACATAATCTACTGCAGCTACCCATTTACTTTGCCTACTATGCAGCACCTACTTGCTACATTGAGCAACTTGAAAGACTCTACTACCAAACTACATTACAGACCTCAAAGCACTTTCCTCCCCAACACCAAACACCAAACTACTTCTACTTACTAATTATCATTCTTCTTAAAACCCCACCAACACTCACAATCAACACCCCACATCCTCACCCTCCGTCTTCAACATTCAAACTAACAATGTCGTTTTAACTTCATTACTTACTAGAAGGTCCTTCATATGCTGACCTCTCTTTATCACCCCGATCACTCACCCAGAGACACCCCTAACCACTACCCACGTGTGATAATCCTTATTCTTGTTAAATTGGAAACACAAGATTAGTAAAATTCATTCACTGGAACCTGCAAGATCCAACATGTAATGTTGTCTCTGCATAAATATGAATCCATGAAAAGGAAAAATTAATACCAAAAAGAAAAATTACCCTCCCCCCTATCCCTTAATAAAAAGACAAGAAAAAAAGTAAAAAAAAACAAAGCAAAAAAAAAAAAAAAAAGAAAAGATAACCCAAAGAAACAAAAAAAAAGAATACCCAAAAAAAATCAAACCAAGAAAAAAAGCAAAAAAAAAAAAAAAATAAAAAAAAATAAACAACCAAAAAAACACAAAACAAAGAAAAACGCAAACAAAATAAACCACAAAAAAAAAAAGAAAAAATACGACAACAAAACCAAGGACAAAACAAACAAAACAAAACAAAACAAAACAAAACAAAACAAAACAAAACAAAACAAAACAAAACCAAAACATTGACACAAGTTCAACCAAAACAAAAAAAAAATTCTAAGAAAATTAGAATTCACCTTTATAAATACCGCGACATCCACTGCGCTCAAAGACTCAAGGTATTTTAAAAATGTTTGGTTAGCCAACAACAACACTAATTAGTACGAGACATGAAGACTCCTGTAAGGCATCACTACATTTTTTGTTGTCACAAAGAACGCTGCTACCGGTCAGAATTCGAAGAAGAGAGTCTGAGAAAAAAAAACGTTTATCAAGAACTCAACTCTATTTCCCTAAACGTGAGGCTCGAAGTAGGGAAATGAGAGCCTCACAAGCTCCAGGTATTTAAAAAGAAAAGATGTGACGTTTTTGGTCTCCTCTCTATCGACAGACAATGAAAACACAATAATATTAACAATGTATGCCTTTTTTCAATAAGAAAAAAGACAAATGCAATTGTTAGGGCACCTAATCGACATAAATGTATTGAACATCTTGCTCTCACAGGAAAGATAGAAGACAAAAAGAGTAAAGGTAGACCAAGAAAAACATATCTGATCAGAGAGATGAATAGCGTACCATGATCACCGATGTCTGGAACAGACTTGGTACTTGAAGAGAAGAAAAATGCCTTCTTCATCGTTCTATCAGTTGATAAAGTGGGCATTTGAAAAGCCCACACAATTCTCCATTACCGGTAAATTGGAGCTTACTGTTTTTACCCCATTAATAAATTTCACTTTTACCATCTTCGAATAGTTTTTTTTTTAACATTTATTATTCCATCAAACAAAAATATATTTTTCCCATTACCTATAGAGAAAATACATTCAGCAAATTATGATTGGTATATAGCGATAAGCAAAGTGTTGTCCTAGATCTATTTTTTAAATGGAAAGAGTGTCAACGACCGGCGCACTAATTCCATCTTTAATAGCGGAAATGTGGAATGGGGATTGTAAGAAGAAAGATAGAAAGGTTTGTCAGCAACAATTACTTGCGCGAACCAGGATGCTTTACCAAGGCCCTTAAACTGTTGCAGTGGAAAACACTGGAAAGTAGGCGGACAGAAAAACGCCTCGAGATTCTACACAGAACAGTACATTCCAACAAAACAACAGTAACTCTACCACAGTATTTCACAAAACAACCCTGTACATCCACAAAAAAGTATAATAGCAGTAAGTTCACAACCCCAACACATATAAAAACAGTTTCTTCCCAAGAACAATCATGGCATGAAACACTCTCCCATCAGAAATCCTAGATATTACCAACAACAAATTTGGTCAACTAATAAACTAATAAATCTTTCAACTCAATAACACAATAATGGAGAGAGTCACCAGATAATTGTATAGAATCTGCAGTGATGGGCAATCTGCCTTTGCAGATAAAGACGTTGAACTAGAACCGATAAATGCTTTTTTTCTATTTGTAATGATATAAGTGAATGATTCCTGGTATATTCTTGAACCGAGAGATATTTTATCAAATAAATAATATGCTTAAATTGCTTTACAATGTGTCCCAAACTAATTTATCATTGAGTATATAAGATGAAGAATGCAGTCTGTAAGGTTCTAGTAATCATAGTTACACCTGAGTATTTCAAATATTAGAACAAAGAGCCTTTTTGGCGCCCAAATTGGGGATCCTTGACTTACCAGTAGCAATTCAAATGTTCGACGAGACCTCAAAATAGATCAATGAAATTGTTCAATACGATTCACACCTTTCCTGAATAGTTCAATACGCTCCACACTTTTCCTGTATTATTCAATACGCTCCACAATTTTTTCTGGATTATTAAATACGCTCACACATTTTCTGGATTATTAAATACGCTCACACATTTTCTGGATTGTTCAATAGGCTCCACACTTTTTCTGGATTGTTCAATACGCTCACACTTTTCTGGATTGTTTAATATGCTCCACACATTTTCTGGATTGTTCAATATGCTACACACTTTTTCTGGATTGTTCAATATGCTCCACACTTTTCCTGTATTATTCAATATGCTCCACACTTTTTCTGGATTGTTCAATACGCTCCACATTTTTTCTGGATTGATCAATACGCTCCACGCTTTTCTGGATTGTTCAATACGCTCACACTTTTTCTGGATTGTTTAATTTGCTCCACACATTTTCTGGATTGTTCAATATGCTCCACACTTCTGGATTGTTCAATATGCTCCACACTTTTCCTGTATTAATCAATATGCTCCACACATTTTCTGGATTGTTCAATATGCTCCACAAATTTTCTGGATTGTTCAATACGCTCCACGTCTTTTCTGGATTGTTCAATACGCTCACACTTTTTCTGGATTGATTTAATTTGCTCCACACATTTTCTGGATTGTTCAATATGCTCCACACTTCTGGATTGTTCAATGTGCTCCACACTTTTCCTGTATTATTCAATATGCTCCACACATTTTCTGGATTTGTTCAATATGCTCCACACTTCTTCTGGATTGTTCAATATGCTCCACAATTTTCCTGTATATTCAATACGCTCCACACTTTTTCTGGATTGTTCAATACGCTCCACATTTTTCTGGATTGATCAATACGCTCCACACTTTTCCTGTATTATTCCATACGCTCCACAATTTTTTCTGGATTGTTTAATATGCGCCACACATTTTTCTGGATTGTTTTCATAGGCTACACACATTTTTCTGGATTGTTCATTAAGCTCCACACGTTTCCTGTATTATACAATATGCCCACACTTTGTCTGGATTGTTCAATAAGCTCCACATATTTTTCTGGGATTGATCAATATGCTCCACAAATTTCTGATTGTTCAATATGCGCCACGCTTTTCTGAATTGTTTCAATACCATCCACGCATTTTCTGGATTGTTCGAATACGCTCCGCTTTTCTCTGAGATTTTTAAATAAATCTCCACACTTCTATCTGATTGTCTCAATACGCTCCACATTTTTCTGGATTGATCAATACGCTCCACACTTTCTCCTATATTCAGTTTCACTACGCTCCACAATTTTTTCTTTGATTGTTCAATACGCTTCACACTTTTTTCTGGAATGTTCAATAATGCTCCACCCATTGTTCTGTATTATTAAAACGCTCATCACATTATCTGGATTGTTCAATATCGCTACACACTTTTTCTGTATTATTCAATATGGTCCCACACTTTTTCTGAATTGTTTCAATACACTCCACACCTTTTTCTGGATGGTTCAATATGCTCCACATTTTTTTTTCTGGATTGTTTCAATATGCTCCAACACTTTTTCTGGATGGTTCAATAACGTCACATTTTTTCTGGCTTGTTCAATCATCATCATCATCACCATCATTACCATCATCATCAGCAACATCATATCTTCATCAGCAGTCATCATCATCTCATCATCATCATCATCATCATCAACATCATCATCATCGACATCAACATATCATCAACCATCATCATCATCATCATCCATCATCATTCATCATCATCATCATCATCATCAGCATCATTATTCTTATTATTATTCTTTATCATTATTTTTATTATTATTATTATAGTATTATTTATTATTATTATTATTAGTATTATTAATTTATTATTAGTATTAGGGGAGGATTATTATGATTATATTATGTTGTGTATTCATGATGTAGATGGTGGTGTAGGTGGTGGATGTTGTAGGTTGTGTAGGTGTTTGATATTGTGGTTGTTTGGTGTTGGTGAGTTGTGATTTTGTGGATTTTTAGGTGATGGTTAGTAGTTGTAAGGGTGATGGATGGTTTGGTTGTTAGAAGGTGTAGTTGTAGGTGTTTTGTGGTGGGGTAGGTGGATGGGGTAGGTAGGTTTGTTGGTGTGGTAGGGTGGTGGTGGTGGTGGATGTAGTTGTTGGTGGTTTTTTGGAGTTGGTGGGGGGGTGGTAGGTGGTTATGAGTATAGGTGGGTGTTGGTGGTGTGGTGAGGTGTGGTGTTTGGTGGTTGTTTGTAGGTGTTGGGGGGTGTGGGGGGGTGGTGGGTTGGTGTTGGTGGTTGGGTGGTGGTGGTGGTGGTTTGGTAGTGGTGTGGTGTGTGGTGTGGTGGTGTGGTGGGTGGTGTGGGTGTGGGTTGAGTGTGTGTTTGGTGGTGGGGTGGTGGTGGTGGGTGGTGGTTGGTGGTGGTGTGGTTTGTTGGTTGAGGGTGTATGTGGTTTGGTTGTGGTGGTGGTGGTGGTGGATGTGGTGGTGGGTGGTGGTGGGTTATTGGTGTTGGTGGTGAAGAGAGTAGGTGTAGTTATAGTGTGAGTGTTACGAAGTAGTTAGTGTTGTTGTTGTGGAGTACGGAGTGTAGTGTAGTTGGTGTGGTAGTTTAGGATTAGTTATAGATTAGTATGTTGTTGGAGTATGTTGTAATATTTGTGTTGGGAGAATTTGTGTAGTAGTATTGAGGAGGAGGAGGTTTGGGTGGGGTTGGGTGTATATTGGTGGTGGTGGTGTGGAGGGTTTAGGTGGAGTTGGTTTGGTATTTAGGTAGGTGTATATGTTGGTGAGTAGTTGTTGGTGGTGTGTGTTAAGGTGGATTGGGGTGGGGTGGGTGGTGTTTGGGTGTTTGAGTAGGTGTTTGTTTTTAGGTTTGTGGGGGGGTGAGATGATTTACTACTGGGTGTTCTGAGAGGGAAAATGCTTGTTCGGTAATGTTGTTGGGGGGGGGGATTTGTGTGATGGGTTGGGAGGGATATAGTGGTAAGGGGGGTATTATGGGGTATGTTTTAGATATATTGTTTGAGTTTGTTTAGTTTTTTTGTAGTGTGTGTGTGTGTGTTTATCTACATTTAATGAGAAGACTATGGATGGGACACGGTGTGCATGCCTGAGATTTATGGGGGTCTAAGGAAAGTTATTAGTTCAAGGGTACGTTGGTTAAAATTGTGTTATGGTGTTTCATGGTTCCGGTTATGTGTAGGACGGTGTTATATGTGATATGGTAACTATGGTTGGTACGGCACAAACCAAACAGAAGCATGTTCACATACTCTATCTACGCTCAGTGCTAAGTAGACCTCAAGCGCTCGCATAGAAGAGTCTCATAGAGCGCTCTCGCGATGGAAGGTGAGCCTCTCTACTTCTTTAGAATGATAGCATGGGTAGAGCGATGGAGACGGGTGGATGCTATCAAAGAGGATGAGGTAGTAGATTAAGGGGGAAGGAAGGGATGATAGATGAGTTGACTTCGATTGCTTTAAGAGAAAATATGGTTTGTGTGAATGTGGTGTAACATAAAAAATCAATAAGTGTATATTTATTGCTTACTAAAACTATGGGTTTGGGGTAGAATTTTTGTAGAGGGATGCAAGGGTGGGAGGGGGTTATTCAAAGGCGAAGAATAAGAGGTATTAGTAAATTGGAATTTAGAGGTAGTCTAATGAGTTATTTAGTTTAGTGTTTATAGTTTGTGTTATTGTAGTGTGTGTTAGTTTTGTTGGTAGATGGGGTGTATTTGTGGGGAAGATATTGGTGGGGGGAGAAGTATGGTTGTTGGGGGGTGAGTTGATGTGGTTTTGGTGTTAAAAAAATGGGGGGGGGAAGGTGAAGTATCTACATATTTTTCTTGCTTGTTTGTTTTAGTTTCTGTGACTGTGGCTTGGTAAATTAAACTTGATTCTAAGCATTGTTTGTTTAGCGGGCAATGTTCTTTATTTCTGCAGTTGCATTTTCTAGTGGGTGGGTTTTGCTCTTGTCGGTGGTTTATTAATATTTTTTTTTGTTGTGGCTTGAAATTATTTGTTCTATGTTGCGCATACACGAGTAACTTATTTTTATGGTATTCCTGTTGATAATTTTATGTAGCTTGTGGTTTTTTGGAAAGTGTGTATCAATTAACTTCAGGAACTGCTGTCCTATGTTTGTGCTGACGTTTATGTCGAAAGGTGGGTTGAACCAAGTTATGTGTCGTTTTCTTGTTTTACGTTCTTCACTTGTGTGTTGGGGTTTACATGAGAGGGAGGCGTCTGTGTATACAAACATCAAACACACCAAGCACAGCACACTATTCTACGACAACACACCGTGGACAAAGCGACACAATGATTTCGACGTAACAATGGGTTCGTTCGACGGTGCTGAAACATGCGAACTGGTCGGACTCTACATCCTGTCACAACTACAACACACACACACATACATCGGCCTCTATAGAGATGACGGACTCGCTATAACCAACAGACGACCAAGAGCGAACGAAAACATCAAAAAACAAATCTGTAAAATATTCCAAAACAACAATTTGAAAATCACGATAGAAGCAAACAAAAAAACAGTTGACTTCCTCGACATCACATTCGACATAAAATCCAATTCATTCCAACCGTTCAGAAAACCAAACAACACCATTAGCTACATTAATAAAAACAGCAACCACCCCCGTCCCGTCATTGAAAACATACCAAAAAACATAGCACTGAGGGTGAGCAAACTTTCGGAAAACAGAGAGATATTCAACGTCGCAGCCACCCCCTACAAAGAAGCACTCACAAAAAGTGGATACAACACACCATTTGTATACACAGACGCCTCCCTCTCATGTAAACCCCAACACACAAGTGAAGAACGTAAAACAAGAAAACGACACATAACTTGGTTCAACCCACCTTTCGACATAAACGTCAGCACAAACATAGGACAGCAGTTCCTGAAGTTAATTGATACACACTTTCCAAAAAACCACAAGCTACATAAAATTATCAACAGGAATACCATAAAAATAAGTTACTCGTGTATGCGCAACATAGAACAAATAATTTCAAGCCACAACAAAAAAATATTAATAAACCACCGACAAGAGCAAAACCCACCCACTAGAAAATGCAACTGCAGAAATAAAGAACATTGCCCGCTAAACAAACAATGCTTAGAATCAAGTTTAATTTACCAAGCCACAGTCACAGAAACTAAAACAAACAAGCGAGAAAAATATGTAGGACTAACAGAAAATAATTTCAAAACAAGATACAACCTCCACACCTCATCATTTAGAAACACTAACAAAAAAACATCCACAAAACTCAGCGAACATATTTGGAAATTAAAAGACAACAAAATAGACCACAACATTTCATGGAAAATTTTATCTAAAGCAACAGGATGCACACCAACATCAAAACAATGTAGCTTATGCCTGGAAGAAAAATATACTATAATCAAACAACCTCATGAAGCCACACTCAACATGAAAAGTGAGATCTACGGAAAGTGTCCCCATCGGCGCAAATTCCTCTTAATTAACTTCAAACCGGAACCACTTCAAGAAACAACAACAGTCAACAAAACAACTCAGTCCTGAAGATGGCAAATTAAGCCTGAAACATTGATGTAGACTGCCCCAAACATTGTGGTAAATATTTTAAATAATATATATATATATATATATAATATATATATATATTATATATATATATATATATATATCTCCAATCCTATGACGTCATCATGACTGGACAGGAAAGAGAACCTGACCCTGTGCACACAATGTACCCATTTCTACAGGAAACCAATCTACACGTAATTTACTCTCCTAAATTCTCTCCATTTGAGTCAATGTGACGGCTGATGCCTTTGTGTCTGGATAGGGATATGGGGTCTGGTTACACTGTACTTCTATTATTCTGCGATTTACCTGTGTCTATTGTTTAAACACAACCACTTTTAGGGGCAGCGTGGCTCAGCGGTACGGTCTTTGCTTCGTATCCGAAATCTACCGTTCGATCACCCGTTGCTGCACTGTGTGGCCTTGAGCAAGTCAACTCGCCCTAGCTTAATTTGCGCCGCTGCACTGCGGCTGACTCCTGGGTCTTCCCCTGGAACAGACCCTAGAGACATATTTCCCTTATGGGATGAATAAAAGGAATTTTATTGTATTTAAAAAAAAATTGTTTCCACCCCCCCCCCTCATATCTCATAGATATGTTCTAGATTATCAGCCTATATTCCTCGTGTTGTCTTTTATTATCATGTGATTATCATGTCTTTCTTCGTGGTTAAGTGTCACGTGTACTCATCACAACCTTGACATACGCTTAATAAACGTGTTGGGAAATTTTATCTTGGAAATTAATGCACAAATAGAGGGAACAACATTGACGTCACTAAGCTCTTTGTTGACACCGTTGTAATGATTAGTTCTCACTAAATTCTATAAATCAGACTACAAAAGTTCAGGGTTATACAAAGTTTTATGTTTTGGTACATTTTAACTAGCTGGTGGATGTTGTGAGCATTTAACCTAAACACATAGCTTCAATTATCATTAGGGTGAGAAGAGTGCTGTATGTGATTTCTTTTTAGTTGTTTTTAACATCCATCATATATCACAATGTTCAATCTCAGTATAAAACACATAGTTGACAGCGGTGTCGTTGTCCGAAAAATTGTAATATCGCCTAACAGGCGGCATGTCCCGTCCTACATTTTAAATGTTGTTGTTGACCGGGACCCCTTGTAAAGCGCTTTGAGCACATTTAGTGGATGTTGCGCTATATAAAGCTCAATTAAAGTAATAGAAATGAGAATAATGAATAGCCGTACTTTTTCTTTACAGATATAGTTGCAAGACAAAACAACTAAGATAAAAATGCGGAAAAAGAAAGTTGAGCAAATTTTGCATGAAAATACTTCGGAAGTTCACAACTGATTACGTTGTTGAAAGAAGAAACCGGAACCAAATTATTCCTAATATGTGTCACAAAAGTGACAACACATTTGACCAACGTGATTAGACTAGTCGTGTCAGAAATTTAATTTTTCTATATAAATTACACATCATGGAACAAAAACGGGTTTGTCTAAATACTATTCTGTACTCTATGACCCAATAGCTTTTTTACTTACATTTTTTTTGAAGAGCAAACTTGCACAAAATAAAAAAATGATAATATTATTAATGTTGGCTCTATTAAATTATAATCGATATTGAATTTAATCATATTACGTGTTCTGAATTATTGTTGGTTTCAATAGGTAACATCCGTGACATCCGCCAGCAATAATAATTGAAATATTTTTAGTTTTTATAATTAGTTTTTTAAAACTAAACCATCAACAGGAAGTCTGCAGTGGAGGATTATATTGATTAATTTTGAGGAGCTTATATCAAAAAAATATTTATTTTAAAACAAAACTGATATCTAACGACCTTTTTATTTATAGATCTAAATCTTTTCGGAATTTGGTCATGATGGTCAATGTGACCCAGGTTAGTGATCAAAAATTTTATTTGACGGTATGACCTTGTAAATCATGAGAAAAATTCCCTAGCATTACGTACGCTCCAAAAAAATAAAAATAAAATTGAGCCTTATATAGCGCAATATCCACTAAATGTGCTCAAAGCGCTTTACAAGGGGTCTCTGGTCAACAGCAACATTTAAAATGTAGACGTGACATGACGCATGTTAGGTGATATTACAATTTTTCGGACAAAGACAACGCTGTTAACGGCCAGGTACTCATTTTACACCTGAGTACGGTGAGAAAATGTGAGTAAAGAGCCTTTTCCAAGGACTCAACTAGGGGCCGAGCGCAAGGCTCGAACCCAGGACTTTCCGATCGCAAAGCGAATGTCATACCACTAGACCACATAGCCGCAGATTAAAAATATATTCATATGAGTCCACGGGAAATCAAATCATCCTTAATTTAAGAAAGGTTTGCAAGTATATCAATCTGTGAAAAATTTATAGTCATATGATTTTTAGATAGGCCTGTTATTCTGTGCTCGATGATAAAAAATTAACATTGGCTTTACGGAACAAAGTTGACCCGCAACTCTATTTTTGTATAGAAGAAGAAGAAGAAGAAGAAGAAGAAGAAGAAGAAGAAGAAGAAGAAGAAGAAGAAGAAGAAGAAGAAGAAGAAGAAGAAGAAGAAGAAGAAGAAGAAGAAGAAGAAGAAGAAGAAGAAGAAGAAGAAGAAGAAGAAGAAGAAGAAGAAGAAGAAAAAAAGGAAGAAAGAAAGAGAGAGAGAGAGAGAGAGAGAGAGAGAGAGAGAGAGAGAGAGAGAGAGAGAGAGAGAGAGAGAGAGAGAGAATGAACAAAAGTCTGGTTCTATGCATCTAACTATAAAATGAGAATGGTTATGACCTCAATTAGTGAATGCCAGTCAGCCCAACCAGTCGACACAAGGATGAAGGAATTCAATCTCTCTCTCTTTCTCTCTTCCTCTCTTTCTTTCACGTGTGCGGTCTACACAACATAAACAAATTCATTTCATTTTCAATTCGTTACATTTGTGGCAATTCGACACCAAATTATTATTATCATTATCAATTGGTCAATTAATCTAACATTAAATAAATTAATCAATCCTTGGTTTTGCTGTACCATATGAAATATTCAACATTTTTATTGCTGATGGAACGAACGTTGATTTATACTGGTTAGTTCTACATTTAATCTGACAAAACCTTCTCCCAGATGGTAAAAGACTACATTTATGGTATAAAATATGTTTTTTAGTGTTGGTAATTGAGAATGCTGTCCTTTCTATTGCTTTTCCATGTGAGGATGGTTTATTATTTTTGATGCCTCTTTGATTGACTTTTGAAATTTTTGATTTATCTTTAAGTCGGCATCCGCCAAACCATATGGTGCAGCCAAACGCAATTACACTTTTAATCAATGAGTCATAAACTCTTAACACAGTTTTCTTCCCTACTTGAAATGTTCTCAATTTCCTTAGGATGTATAATCTTTGGGCAACTTTCTTAGATATTATATTAATATGTTGAGAGAAATTGAGGGAACTATCAATGGTTATTCCTAAATATTTAAATTATTCAACCATCTCAACATCATCTTTACCGATCGTCACACACTGTAAGTCGTTTTTATTTTTTACACCAAACACCTGTTCCTTCGTTTCCTGCATATTTCACTATAAAACAATTTTCAAAGGATGGTCTGCAGTCGTTGGTGTATAAGATGTACAGGATTGGGGAACTCACGCAGCCTTGGGGACATCCGTTCGACAACGTTCTTTTGTTGGATATATTTTCACCCAATTTTACACGTTGCGGTCTATGGGTCCGACACTCTTTATACCATTCAATAAGGTAGTTTGGAATATCCATGTTGCACAACTTTTGAAGCAAAATATCTGTGTTCATGGCATTAAAAGCTGACGAAAAGTCGACATACAGGATTCTAGCGTAATTCGAGGGCGTTTGGTCAAAGGTGTTTTGAGATCGAATTTGTAGCGGTTAAAAGTGCGTCTTCTACACTGAGATGTTGCTGGAATGCAAATTGGTACGGATCTAGCAATTTCAGGTCATAACATTTTTGTAGAAGCTCACATTTTAATTTTTTTTTCTAAACATTTCATTACAAGCGATGTAAGTACTTCTTACTAAACTGTATTAACCAGACTATAAACGCTCAAGGTTACACATAGTTTTGTATGTTGGTCCGTTATACTTCCGGATGGCAATGTTGTGAGCTTCTTAGCCAAGGGCATTCTATCTATAAAGTGGTAATGAAAACTCTCATAATATTTGATCGATTTCCTCCGATCCACATAATCTCTCTTATCACATATTACCAATATCTTCCTCCTTAGATTCAAGCCATTACCAGCAAGCAATGGCCAAACCAAAGGATCGACGACAACTTTCATAGCTATACACATACACGCATAGTGAAAGGCTTGGCAGTAATTTATGAAGACAATAAAAACACGTCCCTTATCAGGGCAGCTAAAGAGGAGTTTTTGTAACATTCTCTATTCTAAAGTCTACAATATAAGAGAAAGTTACAGCGGGTGGTGTCTGTTGTATCTGTTGGACTAGATATGAAGTGGTTTACAACTATTATCACATTAAATTGTGGTGACCACAGCTATAAATCAGTGCACAAATGCTGTATTTGGTTTGTGGATTATCGGGTGGCCAGGTTTGAGTTGACAGTTGAAAAAATGTATCGGGCTATGATTATGATATTAGAGTTTGGTGCATGAAATTCTACCTGATTAATATAATATGTAAATGTTGCTGCTCGAAGTTCGAAGAAATAAATAGAAATGTGAAAGTGAATGTAAGCTTCAATTTAGTTACCTGCGAAAACAGATAAAATGGACGTTTCGGGTTTCCCCTTTATCAACAAAACAGGATGAATGAAACACTACAGATGAATGAGAAGGTAGTGGCTTGTTAAGAATAATAAACAAAACATAGTGGAGTTGTTAAGTTAATAAACAAAACATTGAATGTTTTATTTATTCTTCTTAACAACGCCACTACCACAACAACAAAAACAACAACAAAAAACAAAAAATCCAATTGTGTTGGCTGAAGAAGGATTTTGAGCCCGAAACGTTCCGTGTATGGTATTTTGTCCTTTTTTTTTGCTCACAGCTTAGTATCACTTTGACTTGTCTTTTTTTTTACCCCGCTTTTTCTGTATGGGAAACCATTTTCATTGGAGTTATATCGGACCCTGGTTTTATTGGGTTTAACATTCGAGATGCAGACGTCAAGCTTTACCAACCCGCTAACATTTCACACACACACACACACACACACACACACACACACACACACATATATATATTATATATATATATATATATATTTATATATATATACATATATGTCTTTTGAAAAATGATTTTGTTTCTTTATTCTTTATTCAGGGGTAAACATTCATTGTTCCTGAACACTGTCACTACTTTAGGGAGCTGACAACTACAATTGTCAAAAGGAATAGATAGTAGGATCAATGTGTTGTCACATTGGTGATTCAGAAGGCCTATCCTGTCGCACTCTGAAAAAAAACCTAACATAATTTAAAGATTTTGACCAGAAATTATTCCTTCCAATTATATCAATTGATATTTTAAGGACGAGTTTACCGGTCAAAAATTAAAGGAAATACTTGGGTATTTTTTTTAAACGCAAGGCAGTCTAAATCTTAATTAAAAAGGGATGTTGCAGTTAATCTATAAATTTAAGAGTTTGCTGATCAAAGGCGGTAGACGATTGTTTAACAGGTAACAGCTGGACAGAGAAACACGTATTTAAAAATTTGGTCAGTAAACTCGTCCTTCAAATATCGATCGATTTAACGGCCCTCATCTTGGTAAAAATTCTCAAACATGGGACTGCGTAGAAGTCCCATGTTTGTGTGGAAGTCACAGATTTGAGAGTTTTTCTAAGATGAGGACCATTTAAATCAATTGATATTTGAGATTTCTGGCTAAATTTTAAATTATGAGTTTTTCCAGAGTACGGCAGTTAACTGGTTAAATAGTAAACCAGATTTATGGTACTTGCAGGGAAGACTGGAACTCTTGTCAGCATCCTCTTCCTTTTCATATCAAAAGTGTAAAGTGATATCTAATGTATAATAAAGCAGAATGCACTTAGCGATGGATGATCTTGCTATCAAAAATGTTGGGAGCATTCATTATCGGAGACCTTCCGAAAGCTCCTAGCGCTAGCATTTATTTCAATTTGTATTTTCACCGTGGATCTTTTGTCATGTGCTTATCTATTCAATTTGTCATCATATAGAAACGTTTTATAAACTCTAGAACAAGCCTTGATAGATTTGTGGAAGTTTAAAATTTCCTAATTTGACCATTGTTTTGATTCTCGGCCGCCATTTTGATTTGTGAAGTATTGAAAGCAGTCCTAGGTTGTTTTTTTCTATTAGGGTTAGTTATAAGTCTTAGTAAAGGTGATAGAGTGTTTGTTTTTCCTATTAGGGTTTGTTAAAGGTACTAGGTTTTATTTTTTCTTAGGGTTAGTTGACGGAATATTTGAGTTGTTTCCCTTACCACTAGGAGCTTTTGGAAGGCCTCCCTCCATTATACTCTCATTGTTTTATGATTCATTCTATAAAATCCATACTTTTGTTTTTCTCCATTGTCTAGGAGGAGAATATTTTTCTAAATTTAAAACTGCATATTATGTGAACAAATATATGTACAATTTATCAAATCGAAGTGTACACGTTTTGCATTCAATGTAAACACAATACTTGAATGGTGCTTTTAAAAACGGTTATGGCTGTTACAGGGTGTTGAATTTTGAATTTCTTTGAGTTTGAAGTAAGCCTGATTCAAATTAAATAGGATTGGGTGTTCCAATTCGGACTCCCCCTCCCCGCCCCTTCCCCAAATTGGCACTCTCAGCTCAATGACTTCTATCGACCGCACACCGAGAATAAATGTTAAAATAACTGTTGCATAATATGTTGCAAACACCACTAAACTAAAATTTTAGAAAAGATACTTGTACATTGTCACATATTATTTGTATATTTGGCCTTGATTTATGGGCCTTAGTCACTGTTCCCAGTGCGGACACCCTGTGTTCCCATTGTGACATCATTTGAGACGAATGCAAAGTGATACTAGGCTGCTAGAAGCTGTGGACTATAAAAAGTAATAAATAAAAATGAATATAACAGCTTCAAAAAATAAAAAAATACCAAACACCGAACGTTTCGGACTCAAAACCCTTGTTCAGCAAACAACAAAAACCACTCCAAAAAAGACATAAATACCATATGTATTTATGTCTTTATTGTTGTTTTTTGTTTGTTGTTGGCTAAAGAAGGGGTTTGAGCCCGAAACGTTCCGTGTTTGGTATTTTTTAATTTTTTGAAGCTGTTATATTTTTTGTTTAATAGCAATTTAATTAATAGCCGCATACCGCCGTAGAAATTCGTCATACATGCTAGGTGTTGCTGTTTGCTTGGTACCCTGTGTATGAGAGCATTTACTGGATATTGCACTATATAAAGATATTATGTAAAGATCAGCTCACTCGAGCTCAAATTTGGAAAGTTGAAGACTCCTAGTTTTATATTTACTATCATTCACGCCCTAAATCAAAATTACATTTTTTTTTCAGACGATGCAATACTGGATCCAGGTTACATTTTTATAAAGAGAAGAATAAAATAATAAATACTGTAATAACAGATAATCGTGAATATAAAAGAACATTTTCAAAAATATTTTTAAAAAACACAAAAAACCCCACAAAAAAACAAAACAAAACAAAACTAGAAAAAAGATATACAAAAAAAAAACCAACAAAAAAACCCTCCAAAAAACCAAACACAACAACAAAAATATAAGAAAATAAATAACAAACAAATTATATAAAAAAAAACCCAAACAAAAAAAGAAATTTGATAAAACAACAACAACAAACAAACAAAAATGACAACTAAGGTTATGATAGGATAATAATGAAGTCCGTGTTTTCAAAAGATCAAAATTGGCAGCTCATTTGAAAGCTCCTCCGCGGCTCTAATAAAAGACCCTTTTTATTCTCCAAACTCCTGCAATAACCTTCCATTGGTGCAATGATAATACAGGCGATAAAGAAATCGTTTCCAATCTCATTGGATCTTTAATCTCACGGAACTCAGGGACAAGACATTCCATTATGTGTGTTTTGTAGAATTTTGTCTCAGGGAAATTAGAATGGATTACGTCTAGATATCTGGTAAGTGTATGCGTTATTAACATGTAACCTCTTGTTCTATGCACGATGTAAATGTTGCTGCTCGAAGTTCGAAGAAATAAATAACAATGTGAAATTGAATGTAAGCTTCAATTTAATTAAAAAAAACCCAGATAGAATGGACGTTTCGGGTTTTCCCTTTATCAACAAACAGGATGAATGAAACACTACAGATGAAAAAACGTTAGTACCACATCATCTCATTCATCTGTAGTGTTTCATTCATCCTGCTTGTCGATAAAAGGGAAACCCGAAACATCCAATCTATCTGTTTTTGTAATTAAATTGAAGCATACATTCAATTTCACACTGTTATTTATTTTTGTTCCTTGCACGATATGCTGTTATTTTATATTAGGCTTCCTAATCAGTGATAATTTATTTTCCATCATCCATATTATATTTCTCCCACTCCTCCAGCTCCTGCTTCCCCTCCGCCCCATTCTCCCCTTCCTCCTCCTCCTCTTCTTCTTCTTGTTCTTCCTCCTCCTCCTCCTCCTTCTCCTCCTCCTCCCCTCCTTCTCTTTATCTTCTTTCTTTTTTCTTTCTTCTTCTTCTTCTTCTTCTTCTTCTCTCTTCTTCTTCTTCTTCTTCTTCTTCTTCTTCTTCTTCTTCTTCTTCTTCTTCTTCTTCTTCTCTTCTTCTTCTTCTTCTCTCTTCTTCTTCTTCTTCTTCTTCTTCTTCTTCTTCTTCTTCTTCTTCTTCTTCTTCTTCTTCTTCTTCTTCTTCTTCTTCTTCTTCTTCTTCTTCTTCTTCTTCTTCTTCTTCTTCTTCTTCTTCTTCTTCCTCGTCATGCTTGGGGGATAACTATAAATACATTTGATTTAGTAAGGTTTACTGTTAGTAAAATTGGTTTTAATTACGTCCCTACATGGTATTAAAATTCAGAAAAATTGTGAAGTGGGCCCTTGCATCAATAATGATGAGAAATATAGAGTATGGAGAAATGTTTGATCCCGAATTGGCTCTGACACCGCGATATTTATATTCTCTGCGTTCATTTGGCGAAGTGGCCGCTTGGTTAAGCCATTGCACTGTGACCCGGAAGGTCCCGGGTTTGAGCCCCGCTTCAGGAACTTTCATCTTTTTTTAAATAGTCCCCAATTTGCTCACTTGGACGACAACAGGGGTGATTCCTGTTGACATCAAACATATTGCATGTTTGATGAATTATTTATATTCCTTCGTGGACTGCCTAGGCGACGATATCTTATGATGTCGTGGCGGAAGGGCATAATTTTAACCTATTTTTTTTCATCTGGCACTTCTCCATTCCCTATATTTCTACACATTAATAAACAACGTTGCAAACGGGCAAGATATCCATTTTTCAGTTAAACTAATAACCACCAAAACACATAGATGTATGGTCTAAAAAAACACATAGATGTATGAAGGTCTAAAAACTGTAACCACTATCGGCTTGATACAAGTTGGTTGCAATGAACACTTTTGTTTTGTTTTGGTGTTTTGTTGTTCAACTGAGACTATAACGATTTGGGTTGATTTGACGCATAAATATTAACTAAACTCGTTCAAAACTTTTCTTGTTCCTCTATCTTGGTGGCGGTTTTTGTTGTTGTTTTTAACAATCATGCGGCTGTGTTGTCTTGTGGTGAGACAATCCCCCTCTGATCTGCATGTCTCAGGTTCGAATCCCGCTGAGAACGACCTAAAGTTGAGGCTGTGGACAAGGCTTTTTACTCACATTCTCACCTTACTCAGATATAAAATAAGTACGATGTTGTTGACAGGAATTATTCCGTCACAAAATATACTGCATTAGCGCCTTGCAGGTGGGGGTTATGGATCCTACGTGCTTGGTGTTGCTGTTAGCTTATGATTTTACGGAGGGTTTTCCAAGCTTAGGGGCGATGGGTATAAGATTCTTACATGCTTGCTTTTAGGCAATCAAGACCTGCTCCCAATGGTTGCACAAGCTTGTGAGTGCGCGTTGGGAACAATGTTCAAATTCCAAAACGCAAGAGAGAGAGAGAGAGAGAGAGAGAGAGAGAGAGAGAGAGAGAGAGAGAGAGAGAGAGAGAGAGAGAGAGAGAGAGAGAGCAAGAAATCTTTATTTCTTCCTCTTGAATTATTCTAATTTGGTTTTTTTTTTCTGTATAAAAGACATTAAAATATAATGAAACAATGTGTGTTGCGTCTGCCATATCTAATTTTATTCAAATTTATTGTTTACATTCTTACATCACAAGTTGGTATTGTAAACTTGATATTGTTATACTTTGTCATTTATTCTAGAGTAGCATAAATAAATCCAAAATTCTTTCTTGCAATTTCCGTCCTTCTTTAGCTGGAATTCCAAACGAAAGAATATCAGGAAAATATTGGTGTTACTATCTTAAATGTACAAAAGAACGGGGGAGGAAGGGAGGGAGGGAGGGGGGGGGGATGTAACATCGTTGTTAGAGAGGGTTGGTGTAATTTATGGTTATAAAGTCAAGCAACATTGGGATTTGTCAGTGACGGAATAAAAATTGCCGCACTTGCATTGTGTAATTGGATGAGGTACGTTCAACAAATTAGCGTCCACGACTCTGGTGTTAATAAGTACCTGGCTATAAAAGAAATGAAGTTGACGTCACTCAGCTCATTGTACACTTTTAGACAGCCGTTTTAATAAGTACGGTTATTATAAAAATAGCAGTACAAAAAAGAAGAGATGGGCATTTGGCTTCATATAGGGATTGAATTAAATGGGTAACTTGTACAACATGACTAAACGTATAACTAGGCAATTTGACTGCTCTTATTTATCTACTTATGCTGCGTCCTAAGTGATTGGTGCAAACGATTTAAATCATGATGACTATTTGGGATAATCATTTCTTGGATGTGGCCCGTCCAATGCCCTTTGCTATGGGCCCGTTCAATGCCCTTTGTGATAGGCCCATCCAACGGCCTTTGCTATGTACCCGACCAATGCCCTTTACTATGGACCCGTCTAATGCCCTTTGCGATGGGCCCGTCCAATGCCCTTTGCTATGGACGAGTCCAATGCTCTTTGCTATGGCCCCGTCGCTTCAAAACAGTTTTGTCGAGATGAATAAGTTGATTAAAGAAGAATGGATACAAATATGAACTTTGCATTACGTTTTTATGTTTCACTGAGGAGAATGAGGGCAATCACCTTAATTGATAGAAAATAACATTTCACCTTTTTGGTTGGTCACTTTAAATTCCAAATTTTCATTTGGGAAATGATACCACTTGGAGGAGATGGATCGAAAACAAAGTAAAAATGGATATTGAGCTGCATGTTTGTACATTTTGCCTCAATCAAGTTGAAGATATATATCAAACTACTTGAAGTAAAAAGTTAAAAAGTTATCAGTAATATCAGTAATCATAAACCTATGAGTTTCAACGTGTCTTTTAAAAGATGAATATTTTGAAAGTTTCAAAGTTTCAAAGTTTATTCAATCTTAGGCTTTCGCCAGTAATTCATACAAATTGATGACAACATTCATGAAAGTGAGAGAGAGAGAGAGAGAAAAGAAAAGAATGGTAAATGGAACATAAAAATAAAATGATGGCATTAATAACCACACAAAAATACAACAATGGTAATACCACCAATATTTACTTAAAACAACAACAACAACAACAACAACAGCAATAATAATAATAATAATAATAATAATAATAATAATAATAATAATAATAATAATAATAATAATGATAATAATAATGATGATGATAATAATGATGATGATGATAATAATAATAATAATAATAATAATAATAATAATAATAATGATAATAATAATAATAATGATAATAATAATAATAATGATAATAACAATAATAATAATGATAATAGTAATAGTAGTAGTAATAATAATAATAATAATAATAATAA
Source organism: Berghia stephanieae (assembly GCF_034508935.2). NCBI lineage: Eukaryota > Metazoa > Mollusca > Gastropoda > Nudibranchia > Aeolidiidae > Berghia > Berghia stephanieae. Next base: position 23,015,860 of record NC_088370.1, on the reverse strand, counting down.
TAATAATAATAATGATAATAATAATAATAAAATAATAATAATAATGATGATGATGATGATGATGAGATGATGATGATGATGATGATGATGATAAATGAATAATAATAATAATAATAATAATAATAATAATAAAATAAATAATAATAATAATAATAATAATAATAAAAATAATAATAAGAATAAGAATAAGAATAATAATAATAACAATGATATAATAATAATAATAATAATAATAATAATAATAATAATAATAATAATAATAATAATAATAATAATAATAATAATAATAATAATAATAATAATTATAATAATAATGAAATCTAGTATTGTTTTTGTAAATGAGGACCACGTTTATACCCCGTTCATTGACAATAAAGAAGATGAGACAACAAGCAAAGAAATAATGTATAAACACAAATAAAAAAAAGAATGGCATGACCAAATTATGAACTTTTTGATTGAATCTGTTGTAATAGACATTTTGATTTGTTGTCAAGGCATGCTATCTAATACTGGATAAAGTTAGCACTATGTCGATCTCAGTCTTGAGTGATAGTATAAGCCAAAGGTTGCTTTCTCTCTGAATCTGTTTCAATCGAGAAAGCTTGTCCAGAATGATCTTTACCCCATAATTTGTGGGTTGTAATAATATTCTCATGAAAATGCAAACTATCTACGTTATAATGATTTTCATGTATTAATGCAAATTCTAGATTTCTTTTTCTGATCTGGCGCAGAAATGATCAACAATTTTCATATATAAAATAAAATTAAGGAACGAACAAAATTAAAAAATAAACAAAAACAAAAAAAAACCCAAAAAAAAACAACAACAAAAAAACCCCAACAAACAAAAAAAAAAAAACCAAAAAATAAAACAAAACAAAACAAAACAAACAAAGCAAAAAACGAAAAACAAAAACAAAACCAAAACAATAACAATGGAACAACAAATCAACGCAAAACAAAGCAAAAAAAAAAAAAAAAAAAAAAAAAAAAAAAAAAAAAAAAAAAAAGAAAAAAGAAAAGAAACAAAGCAATAACAACAGGAAACCCAACTCAAAACAAAATAATTATAGAAACCAACCCCCCCCCCCCCCCCCCCCCCCCCCACAAAAAAACTCCGAATACCTAAAAAAAAGACAGAAAAACTCAACAACCCCCCCCCCCACTCCCCTTCCCCTCCACACACACACACACACATACACACACGCACACACACACACACAAATCTGATCTTTTATATAGAGCAATATCCACGATACGTGTCCAAAGCGCTTTACAAGAGGTCCCTAGCCAAAACCCTAAACTTATAAGACGAGACATGACGCCTGATCTCAGATTTCGGACTGAGACAACGCTAGTAAATGGCCAGGTACTAACTTTACACCTGAATACGATCCGTGAGATAAAGAACCTTTTCCAAGGACTCAACTATGCGCAGCTCAGAGCGAGACTCAAACCCAGGAGCTTCCGATCCTAAGGCAAGTGTCATACCACTTGATCACATAGCCTCACGAGCATATCTTGTTATGATTACCGACTTATCCTTACAAACTAAAACCTAAATGGGTCCCCTATCTAAGAGTGTACCAGGGTTATTAAGTCATATACAATCAAGTTTTTTTGTTTGTTTTTTGTTTGTTTTTTAACTTATTTATTTATTTATTTATTTATTATTTAATTATTTATTCTTTTCTTCTCTTTTTATTTTATTTTTATTTTTTTTAAGGTCAGTATCCCTATACCTGTTTATTGTCGTATTTAAAAGATGGAGAACTGGCAAAGTGACGACACACATTGGGTGTCTCCCATTCCTGAGGTTAAAAATAAAATAATGGGTATTGTTGATGAGCACAATACGTCCTTGTTTGTGCGGCTTTGTTGTCTTGACGTATGGCACCAGGCTTCTGACCTGTAAGGATTTGGTTCCGCTCCGGATGTGACGGAGCAGAGTTAAATCTTTGAAAAAGAATATTCACCCAGTTTCACCAAACTCTGGTGTAAAATAGTACCTGGCAGAGTCTTCCTCGAAACAAAAAATGTAATATCGCCTTTTAGGCTTCATGTCCTTTTCCAACTTGTTAGAAGTTGCTGTTTGTTTAGGACCCCTTGTAAAGTGCTTTGAGCACATTTAGTTTTTAAAAATTGAGCTTTTAAACGTGCTCAAAGCGCTTTACAAAGGGTCCCTAACCAACAGCAACATGTAACATAAAAAACGAGACATGACGCCTGTTAGGCGATATATAATTTTTTCAGACAGAGACAACGCTGTTAACGATCAGGTACTCATTTTACCCCTGAGTGCGGTGAGAAAATGTGAGTAAAGAGCCTTTACCAAGGACTCAACTATGTGCCGAACGAGGCTCGAACCCAGGACCTTTCTATCCGAAAACGAGTGTCATACCACAAGACCACATAGCCGCACGTAGTAGATATTGGGGAATGTAGAAGCTCAATTTTGATTAAAATCTCCCTCTAGCAGTGTTCGTCTTTACTCTTTCCCAATATTGTATTTGTCGCTTTCACCAAGCAACCAATGGCAACAATGCGGTAGCAGCTTAAAAAAAAGTTTGCATCTTTGTTACAAATTTCATTTTTCTTGGTGACAAAGGTAAGTAAGATCGACATTTTTTTCTTATAAAGATTACAGAAACATGCATATTCTAGAAACAATCGCAGCTTCGCATAAAAATATTATTTATTTAACAAGACAACCGTTTAGCCTTCCATGATACTAACTTTGACCAATCGTCAATAATTTGTTCTGAGGCTTGCAAAACAACACCGAGACAATTCAGGAAATGTAAGTATGGGCGGTGATTTATATAAAAGAAGCAGTAAAAAACTTAGGGAATAACAACGGACGAATACAATACCAGTCTTTGATAAAATCTATATTAGTCTGAGCCGGTTTGAAATACTACTTCAGTTCTACATTCATTGCATTATGACTTGGAGGTTAACGCCTCAGTCCGTCTTGTGAAAGTATTTCAAATTAATCACATAAAAAGCAAATCTTTGTATATGATACTGATTGATTCGTGTTGAATGGCTCGGGGCATTACCAAAGTCCCTATATGACCCCCGTCCCACCCCCTCTATTTGCGTGTTTAAGATACCGTAAGTTACCGGTTTTATGATTTTAGGGTAAAGACAGTGGGGCTGTAAAGAACGGAGATCACTTTCGTTCCTCGTGGCTTCAGGAAATCACTCATGCGTAGCGAGTGATTGAATACTGAAACGCTTTGTTCTCTATTATCGCTTAGTCTTGAACTGGTGGTTGATTGATTTTGGGGCTGTGTTTATATGAAATATATTGTAATCTACTTAGTTATATCAGATTTTATATCAATGCCATAATCATATCTTAAGACTTATACATGTGTTTAACTCTCTCCTTACCAGTTATTTTCAGAATTTTACCCGAAACTCCATAGCCACCCAACACAAAAATATATTTTTCAAACCGTTAAGCAACGAGTATATTCTATATTTTGTTCAGAAATATGAACTCTGCAACACAGTGTCAAGATTTTATAGCTGTAACTTACTATAACAAAATGAAATCAGAATAAGAAAGCTGTTGGTTGCATCGTAACAAGTGTGACGATTTTCCCAATTGGTGGTAAGGAGAGGGTTACTTTTTTAGTTACAAGTATTTAAATATTCATCTCGAAGATGAACCATGCATTTTATCAACTTCTATTTGCTATAAATATATTTATTACACATCCATCTAAAAATTTAATTTCCTTTACAGAATTAGTGATTTATTCAATAATATTTATT
>NC_088370.1:22999568-23007068 GCF_034508935.2 Berghia stephanieae | reverse complement strand
GTGTGACTCTGGCTCATAGAGGTCAGCTTCAAGTCAGAAATACATCCGCCAAATTGGTAATATGAATCTGGCTCACAGAGGTCAGCTTATAGTCAGAAATACATCCGCCAAATTGGTAATATGAATCTGGCTCATAGATGTCAGCTTATAGTCAGAAATACATCCGCCAAATTGGTAATGCGACTCTGGCTCATAGATGTCAGCTTATAGTCAGAAATACATCCGCCAAATCGGCAATGTGACTCTGGCTCATAGAGGTCAGTTTATAGTCAGAAATACATCCGCCAAATTTGTAATGCCTAATGAAAAGGTCTATAAAGTTTAATAAAAACGGAATATCATATTTATAACATTTAAAAAGTACTACTGTAATATGTTATTTTGTAACAATGTCAGTATTTGTGTGGGACTTTTAGAAAGTCTGATAACGTAGATCTATTCTTATGCTGGCGTGTGATCGTTTATCCCAATGGGGCGTAGCAAGCACTTTCCTCCTTGTATCAATATTCTATTTGAAATAATCCCGTTTTAAGAAACACTTAAATATACCCAAAATGTCGGATATCGTCAAAGTGGCGTCCTCACTTAACATACACACACACACACACACACACACACACACACACACACACGCACACACAAATCAACCACAACTTGGGTAACCCCATTTATTTATATCTACTGGTACATTAGCGCTTAGTGGAATGAACATCTATCTAAGTGGGGAAAAAAACCTGTGAGTCTTTCCTAAAGGTTATTCTGTGGTCACTATCGCGCAAGGTCAAGGGTCATCAGCGTCCCCTCACCATTGTCACGTGACAATGTTTGTCCACTTCAAACATGAGAGTTTGGGAATTTTGTCATTTTTGAAATGACCATGGTGTCTGTCTCTGTCTCCATCAGATATTTCATCGGAGTGAATCAACGATCAGATCTGAATTTAAAGTTTTATTGTAACAATGTAACTAATATTCATCATTTTTTGAAGAGAGTGCATGTCAATTTTAGCCATTAAAAAGGAATAAATATAACCCAGATAACTTTATTTTGCACATCTCATATTTTTGATATCAAGTTATTTCTCTAAATCGTAAATTCCAGACTTACTGAGATGGTCAGTGACAATGGTTACATAGATATCAAACCACATAAAATTGATAATCTTACATTTATTTGTGCCGACGTAAACTTTTTTTTCAGATCTGACAACCAAAATTGTTATGGTCTCATTGTTGCAATGGAAATACTCTCAAACCAACGGAAAATATTACCCATAACAACAATATTAAAAAATTGAGCTTTTTATATAGCGCAATATCCACTAAACGTGCTCAAAGCGCTTTACAAGGGGTCCCTGGCCAACAGCAACACCTAACATTTAGGACGGGACATGACGCCTGTTAGGCGATATTATAATAATTTTTCGGACAGAAACAACGCTGTTACCGGCCAGGTACTCATTTTACACCCGAGTACGGTGAGAGAATGTGAATAAAGAGCCTTTTCCAAGGACTCAACTATGCGCCGAGCGAGGCTCGAACCAAGGACCTTCCGATCCGAAAGCGACTGTCATACCACTAGACCTGATAGCCGCACAAGCCCATAATTCGTTATTTTATCAGACCTGCAAATATGCGCACGTTGATTTGTGCTGATGGTTGTCCAGTAAAAATAATCTACACGTTTTGCATTCTTTTTTTATTTTTTGTTTTTAAATAAAGAAAAGATATGTCACTTTTGTTCAGAAAGTGTTACATTGTAAGGTAGAGGGAGTATCTCATAAGGGCCAATTTGATATTCCGTCCACGTCAGTGTTATGCAACGGATCCTTTGGTTACACATAGAGGTCAATAGCAACTAGCGACGGTCAGCACCACTGAGGTCCATGGGCAACCAGGCCGTCCACTCGTTTGTCTGTCCGGCCAGTCAATGGTTTTCCCGCCAGTCAATGGTTTTAGTAAGGGTTTGGTAAACAAACGGTCCGGGCCTGAGTTATTGCGAGTCAATTGTTGTCGTTTCCTGGGGTAGGGTCCTTGCATTGGCTAATTAATTGATATCACCATGTTATGAAGGGTTATTGACATAGCAGAATTATAATGAGCTGCTTGGGGTCGATTCATCTAATCGGAATTTATGATCTTTTCTGCCGTCCAGTATTAGACTTTATAACAACAAGTAATAATCATAATTTTATATAATTATTTCGATTTTTAATTTTCAAATAATGTAAATATTGATTTATTAATTAATTTGTTTTGCAATCTTTTCAATTTTCAATTTATAGTGACAGTTTTAACTATTTTACAGTGTTGAAATTATTCATATAAAGCGCGGATCTGGTTGTGGAACTGTTCCTTTTTTATATACTTGCGATCAAAAGAAAGTATACACATTTAAAATCGTCGTTACTTTTTTATCCGTTGGCGTATGCTAATGATTTTCCACTGAGTTGTTTACCATTAGCCTCTCTGTGTAGCGATAGTTGATGCTTTTGTTTTTGACCTGAAATTCGCTCCCCACGTTAGTCACGTGCTAAAATGACCTTTTAGCCCCTTACTCTGGACAGGAAGTGTGTAGATTAATTTTTTTGCCATCCGTGTCTTCTTCAATTATTTTCAAGGCAGGAAAACACAATGCAAAATACCATCCATTAATCTACGCGATGCCACGTCTTAGTTTAGAACAACGTGCACGTGCCATTGGTCATCTTCAGCAGCGTGGCGTATTGACGGCGTATGCTGGTGCCATGATTAGAAGAAGAAAAAAAATTCTAAAACAGTGAACACGGTTAAGAGGAGAGAGCACATGTTAAAAACTCTCTTTTTTGGAAGGGTGGGGGGTGGGGGAGGGTCGATGGTTTCTACGAGTGGACAAAACTCACAAAAACAAATAATTCATGAAAACATCAAGCCACAACACTGAGATACAAGTCCCGTCTTTATAATTATTCTTTGTCCACCATTTAAAGGATTGGTTTTGGTCGATAATGCAATCAATATGTGATAAATGTAAATCAAAAGAGAAAAAAAAACCTATGACAGAAATTACTTACTTTTAGTACTTGTGAATAAAATCTGCACGGCGATGTTTCATCTCTGCAAATCTTTTTATAATGTGTTTATTGAAATTTGGAATGGCATCTATTTCAGCTTTGTGAATTGACAGAATCATTAACGAATTTAACCGCTCTGTGTTTCATTGAATTTCGCAAGAAATTTTTCACTCTTTTAAGGGTGCAAACGTTCAGGAGGTTAAGAATTACGATGGAAGTGGTTAAGGTCACTATAGCCTATAGATGTCCATGATTTGTCAGTGTTTGTTGTATCTGTAAAAAGTAGACAATAAAAACAAAAGAAACGTTTTTTTTTTCTAAACTAACTGTGAGCAATTCATGACTGTCATACCATGTCACTGAAAAAGAGCGTTTTCGAGATTTCCACACCTGTGTTAATTCAAAATCAGTTGGTTGGTGAGGAACTAGTCTTTTTATTTCTAATTTGTCATCTAGTGTCAATCTCCCAAACGGTCGGTGAAGTAAAGAGTCAACTTGATTCATTGCAATTCATTGTTTAACAAAACAAAACTTCAAAGTATATCTCAAATAATGGAAATCAGTGGACTACGATCAATGATTGCACAAATAAAAGGTAGATTCAGATCTTAAAGCATCACAAAGAAAAAATCACTCCACTTAAGTACTTACAAAATCTACAAACACACCAAAGTATAACTGTTGACAATCTTCGCTTTCTTTCTCTGACTCACACAAATACACACGCACAAACAAACACACACACACACACACACACAAATAAACACTCATACACACGTAACCATCAACTCGGCACTACAAGCAAGAAAAATGGTAAATTCGTCCACAATGCTTCGTTGCAAAGAATTACTTTATTCAATAATCGTGAAAAAGAGTTGGGGGGGGGGGGTGATATGTCATATTTTTAAGTTTTATGTTGTCTTTCTTTGCTGCTTACAAATAAACTTGACAATGATCAGTGTTTTTGACAGTTAATGTAATATTTTGGATGGCCGAAGTTACCCTAATTTGGCGCATCCCCTCGTCCAACGGTGGAGCTCTCAGATCCTGGCACAAGTCCAGGGGTTTTCCGCTATTTGAAGATAGTATAATTCGACCCAGTTTCTCGCTCAATCAGCTGTAGCGATACTAATGGATAGAGCATTAACTGGAGCTTGGATTGCTTTGCACCACGGTGTTTGATTTAGTCACTACTTCGCGGAGTGATGTCACCAACACACGAGTCGGCGCAATGCGTGATTCGGAATCTTGAATAGAGTGGGGACTAAAAAGGCAGTATGTTGTTGGCGAGTTGGCGAAAGACAGTGGAGTTAAAATTTCTCAGTTTTATTTTTAATTAAATTATGCTGTTAATGATTTTTAAAAGATTGGTACGGTGCCTGGCACCATTCGATCCAATGGCCCCACGCCATTGGTCATCTTCAAGCTGGACAGTCTGTAACCAATATCGCAAGAATGCTTAATACCACAAGGCGAACTGTATATTCGTTACTCCCTACCGTTTTTGCCATTTCAAATCGATCCACTAACAAATATACAGTTCTCTGAAAATGGCTGGTACGGAGAGGGTTAAATCAAGTCCATAATTGCGTTCGGTATCAGACCTGCAATAATGTGCACGTCGCCTGATAGCCACACAACAATATTATGGGTTCATGTACTTGTTTTGGATCCAGTATTTGTGTTAGACTAGATAGAAGATGGTATTTTTCTTTACAACATGGATACCATAACACTAGGGATTTTGAACTGAATATAAAATCATTAATATCCTTTACATGGTTTATATTAACAATTAACTGCCATAGTCTGGAAGAATAAGTATTTAAACATTTGGCCAAAAATTCGTCCTTCAAAAATCGATCGATTTAAATGACCCTCATCTTGGTAAAAATCGCACAAATCTGGGACTTCGCGAATACTTTCGCCCAATGGAGGTGAAAAATGAGAACCTGGTCGGAAACATTTTTGTCTGAAAAAAATTATGCCTTAAACATCCTTGTCTCTTCTTACATGTTAAGTGGTGCTGGAGAGAGATCCTGCACAGCGCTTAAAAGACATTAAGTTTATACAGACATTCAATTTTATATGGATTAACCAGATGCTTAAAATAAAAGTTTTTAAATCATAATTGTATATACGAATTTGAAATTTTAGCGGTTTATGAATCTATATTCATGTTTCTCTATAAAATCGAATTGATTAAAATCAAGTTTTATTTTATAGACGTGATTTCAATCCGTGTTTTACAATAATGAATACAATATGGAGATTATAGGCTCTACATTTTATAACAAAAGTTATAAACATAAGCATTGTTTGTCTGTAACAAATATTTCAACAAAACCTTTATAGATTGGCTGGAAGAAAAGAAAAAAAGGTTCCTTTTTTCACAGGTGTCGAATTTAATATTTTAGACAAAGATTCATCGACATTTCTGGTGACAGATTTTTTGTTGTGCCGTAATGTTTTGAATTGGCTAAAAAAATAATAAAAACGTTTATAAAAAGAAATATAGAAAAAATGATGTAAACGGTATTTATTGCATGCGTGTGTTCAAATTGCGACTGTCTTAAACATAAAAAATAACATCACAGGTGAACGTGCCTTTATTTTCACAAAATATATTTCTTTACAGTATTCTGTACAGTGTTACAAATACTATAAAGAAATGCAATTTTTCAATAGAAAGTGGTTTTTCCAAAACTCCCTCACTCCGTTTTTACCATTTTGAGATAGAGGATTATTTCCCCTAAAATTTCTCATTCGATCTGTCATTTTATCATAATTAAACCTCAAATTCACACAAATCTAGGGAAATTCTTGTGCAAATTGGTGCTCAAATAATTTGCGTTTCAACTTTTCTCAATTTTTATAAATCTCAAAAAGTAGAAAAATCAACTTAACTTTTGGAAATCCAGCCTTCACTAGAACAATTGTATATTCTATAAAAGTAGTAGTATGTAGTAGTATTAGTAAGCCTCGCAGTCCGAATGACGCTTGCTGAGAATTATGTGAGTCAGTCATGGTCGATAAGTCAAGTATAGTTGCTCTCTCCATCCATGTTGTTAATTGTTTCCATTGGTCAAGGTCCTGGGCCAGAGTTTTGAGGCTGTCAAAATCTTGTTGTGACTTTAGTACGGAGGGCACTGCATTATTTCTTAGTTTTTCAGGGATTAATTCGGCCTCATCTGAATCCAGAAATTTCTGATATGTAGAGAGATCCTGGTTCAGGGTAGTTACTATTGATGTTGGTGGTCTCTCTACATATTTGTTGCCATGAAGGAAATCTTCTGTCATTGCAGTAGTATAATACAAACTAATAAGCTCTTATTGCTTTATTCTAAGTACCACCGCACTCACAAGACGTATGATTTGAGTTAGGAAACGTTTACTTTACCTTTATTTCTAAAAAATTGCATCTATCTCTCTCTCTCTCTCTCTTCTCTATCTCCCTCTCTCTCTCTATCTCTCTCTCTCTCTCTCTCTCTCTCTGTGTGTGTGTGTGTGTGTGTGTGTGTTGGTGTGTATGTGTGTACATAGCCTTGGGTCTATGTGCGTGTTGTGTGCAGGGAAAGTCAGACTACTTTCCACTATGGAAATTCACCAAATAATTATAATTAGTTTACATTTCTATCTGTCTGTTATATGACAGCGAGGTTTGTATCATTCTAATATCGATCGATATTTGAAGGACGAGCTTTCAGGTTAAATGTTTAAATTCGAGGTTTTCCAGAGCACGACAGTTGACAGGTCAAATAGGAAACAAGAAGGCGGATACGTATTGTATTTCAATCTGACGGAACTTTTTATTGGGTCATAATTATTCTTCGCGGTCGTGTTTTTGTTGCTCAGTTTGTCAATTATTTTTTTCTTCATTTTTGAAAACGTTTATGTGAATGCCTGCAGGAGTATCAAGGGATAAGGGACAGAGAACGGATGGACGTGTCAGTGATTTGTTTAACATTGAAGATATAGTAGATTTGATTCAAACAAAAGCAAAAAAAAAAAAAGAACAAACTACCAAACACGGAACAATTCGGGTCAAAACCCTTCTTAGGTGACCAAAAAAAGACAAAACAAAAACAAACAAACAAACAAACAAAAAAAGAAACAAAAGAAAAAACCCCGCCAAAAAACCCCCCCAAAACCCAACAAATAAACAAACAAAAACAAAAAGACAATGAAACCATAAATCTATTGCTAAAAAACCCCAGATCAATGACACAGTGAAATATTCGGTACGTCATCTCTTTAGAAAAATCTTGGAATCTTGAGTCGGAACAACTGAAGACAGGACAAGACACGTTTCGTAGACGGTATTCTTCCGTCGCTTTGGTCCATTCGCGGTCCTAAAGATCTATGCCCTAGCCAATGAAAGTTCTGATTTTTAAAATTAATCCCATTTGGATTGATTTGCTAAAACGAAAATTAAAAAAAGAAATCTC
>NC_088370.1:22947068-22994568 GCF_034508935.2 Berghia stephanieae | reverse complement strand
AGAAGAAGAAGAAAAAAAAGAAGAAGAAGAAGAAGAAGAAGAAGAAGAAGAAGAAGAAGAGAGAGAGAGAGAGAGAGAGAGAGAGAGAGAGAGAGAGAGAGAGGGGGGGGGAGAGATGAGAGACAGTTGGGGAGGGGTTGGGGATTTGAAAAGAGATGAGAAAAATATGAGATAAATTCATTGTGTGTTTAAAATTATCTCCATATAAAATTATAATATCGCCTAACAGGCGTCATGTCCCGTCCTACATGTTAAATGTTGCTGTTGACCAGGGACCCCTTGTAAAGCGCTTTGAACACATTTAGTGGATATTGCGCGATATAAAACTCAATTTTATTTTTAATTTTAAAAAAATTATTTCCAACCCCCATAAGGAATAAACGTCAAACCGAAATCGTAATCAATAATTTTTCGCGAGGTTTACGTCAGACGTGATACAAAGAGTTAAACGTGTCAGGACCTCAATTAAATTGGAATGGAAGACCGTTTTCAATGAAACACTTTTCATGTTTCAATAACGTCGCATGCAGTTTGAAACTTTTCACAACAAGACACATAACAGATATATATATACATTCAAACACACAAAAATGCACAAACACACACACACACACACACACACACACACACACACACACATATATATATATATATATATATATATATATATATATGTGACCCTCCGTCTCAAAACGGAATTATGTCGGGATGATTCAGACCCCAGAAAGTGAATTTAGGGATGGAATGATGAGAAATTGTAAAGCAAGAAATAGTATTTATACTCCAGCATGACGTAGAGAAATTAAACCCAAGATTGATATTTGTGGCTATGAATTCAATTTCCCTAACCGAGTGTATCCCGACATAATACCGCTTTGAGACGGCGGGTCACATATATATATATATATGCAATCAAGTTTTAATATACTATTTTAAAACACCCTATTAATATCCATTTTATAAATCAACTGTGTAAGAGGGCAAAGAAAAACGGATATCCATTTGTTATCGATTTAAAATATTAGAATCCTTTTACTGGCCCAGGGAAAATAATGATTAGTCTTTTTGTGCTTTGGGATTATGCACCTCCCACCCACAAAAAAATACAAAAGACAAAAATAAATCCGACTTATTTTCTAATGTTTTCAGGCAACTTATTTACATTGATATCTAACAATAAGAAAATACAAAACAAAAACGTGAGCATTTATATAGCGCAATATCCACTAAACGCGCTAAAAGCGCTTTACAAGGGGCCAGTAGCCAATAACAACAATCAGCATGGAGGGTGTGACATGACGTCTGTTAGGCGATATTGTACTTATTTTCGGAGAGAGTCAACATTGTTTACGGTCATACTTACTCGAGTACGATGAGAGAAGTGAAACGTAGGAAGTGTAGGAAAGAGGGTATGGAGGAGGAATATAAAAGGAGGAGGAGGAGGAGGAGGAGGAGGAAGAGGATGAGGATGAGGAGGGAGGTGGATAATAATAATGATAATAATAATAATAATAATAATAATAATAATAATAATAATAATAATAATAATAATAATAATAATAATAATAAATAATAAAATAATATAAAGTAAGAAGAAGAAGAAGAAGAAGAAGAAGAAGAAGAAGAAGAAGAGAAGAAGAAGAAGAAGAAGAAAGAAGAAGAAGAAGAAGAAGAAGAAGAAGAAGAAGAAGAAGAAGAAGAAGAAGAAGAAGAAGAAGAAGAAGAAGAAGAAGAAGAAAAGAAGAAGAAGAAGAAGAAGAAGAAGAAGAAGAAGAAGAAGAGAAGAAGAAGAAGAAGAAGAAGAAGAAGAGAGAAGAAGAAGAAGAAGAAGAAGAAGAAGAAGAAGAAGAAGAAGAAAAGAAGAAGAAGAAGAGAAGAAGAAGAAGAAGAAGAAGAAGAAGAAGAAGAAGAAGAAGAAGAAGAAGAAGAAGAAGAAGAAGAAGAAGAAGAAGAAGAAGAAGAAGAAGAAGAAGAAGAAAAGAAGAAGAAGAAGAAGAAGAAGAGAAGAAGAAGAAGAAGAAGAAGAAAGAAGAAGAAAGAAGAAGAAGAAAGAAGAAGAGAAGAAGAAGAAGAAGAAGAAGAAGAAGAAGAAGAAGAAGAAGAAGAAGAAGAAGAAGAAGAAGAAGAAGAAGAAGAAGAAGAAGAAGAAGAAGAAGAGGCGGAGGAGGAATTGACAAGAGCATAATTCTTATAATTTTTACATTATTATTTGGTTACGATATCAATATCGATACAAGAATGCGATATGGTATTATTGACATCCGCGATCGATCGATTGGAAAGCAATCGAAATGATAGCCTAGATCAATACAACAGTTTAGGCCGACCGTCCACACAATCTCATTCAAACGTACTCGGCGAACTTCCGTGAGAAAACATCTGGAGATATTCATTGTTTTAATCGTCTTTGAAGTGAAATGCTAATAATGGATGATCTTATTTACTCGTTTCTTATGTTGGTCGTGATGATCATACGAAAAATATGCGAATTCAGTGTGTTCTTGATATTTGGATTAGCATAGATTTAAAGATAAAGAGTTAATATAGAATTACTAGATAATCTTCTTCTTTGATCTTGGTGGAGGACTTTATTTAACCTTTTCAGGGCGATGGTATTAGTGTTTATTTTTGTTTGTTTTTGTTTTGATGTTTCTTTTGGGAGTTTTACAGTGTTTGTGACATATTAAGTTCATATCAGCGTCTTTTGTGTATAACTTTTAATATGATTTCCAATTATCATCGATTTGAATTCACTGATTTTTTCTCTCTACGCGTTACAAGAGAACATGACAAAATATTTCTTGGTGTTAAAATGCGTTCAGTACATCTGGAATATATTATATTTTATCATCCGAGTAATATACATATAATAGTAGGGGATTGTGGGTTGTGGCACAAAAGATGTATTTTTTTCAAGCAATATATATATATATATAAAATATAATATATATATATATATATATATATATATATATATATATTCTTTTGAAAATGCTCTATGCAAATGCTATTTATTTATCTATCTATCTATCCATTTTTCTATCTATCTATCTATCTATCTATCTATCTATATATCTATCTATTTATCTATCTATCTATCTATCTATCTATCTATCTATCTATCTATCTATCTATCTATCTATCTATCTATCTATCTATCTATCTATCTATCTATCTATCTATCTATCTATCTATCTATCTATCTATCTATTATTATTATTATTATTATTATTATTATTATTATTATTATATTATTATTATTATTATTATTATTATTATTATTATTTTATTATTATTATTATTATTATTGTTATTACATACGGGGATTTTAAATCTGGAGAACACGTTCAGTAACAAAATATATTGACTCAATGTATGAATTAATTGATACTTAGGTTTGTCCCATGTCTAACCAACTGCCTTTATCTGGTGCCTTAATAGGATTTAAACTATAATTAGAATGACGGACATTTATATGTTAATTTGTAGATTTAGCAATTTAAACTAAACAAATGATCGATTAAATAAAAATTAATAAATAGATAAATATAATATAAATAAATAATAAAAAGATAAATGAATAAATAAACAAACAAAAAAAATAAATAAATAAGTCTAAAGTCAAAATGTGTTGGGAAGTTAGAATTGTATGAAGCTGTTGAAAGAAAATACGAACACAAAACGATCTACATCAGAGAAGGGATTTGTATTTTAATTCAAATGTTTTTCTTTTAGCATAAAACCCAATTTTAGTCATCTTTTTAATTTGACACATCACCGTTTGCAACGATTAGTCACATATTCGGCAAAGGCAAAAATCATAACGATAATAATGGAGAGGCCAAATACTATAGATGAAAAACAATATATCTTTTTAAACATTTGGCCGGAAAACGCGACCTTCATATATGAATCGATTTAAATAAACCTCGTCTTGGGAAAAAAATACAAACCTCTCAATCCTGGGATTTCGAGAGGAGATGGTCATTTAAATCGATGGATATTTGGAGGACACGTTTTCTGGCCAACTTTTTAAAATACATGTTTTGTTCAGAGTGCGCGAGTTGAGTTTAAGCGCCATAAAATATTATAGTTGTATTATTATTATTGGATTTGTAATATTCGTTGTTTTCTTTATCGCTCTAGTAATGTTTCTTGTTTACTCCCTTTGCCTCAATCTCTTCCACGCTCAAGTTCTACTCCTTCCCCGCACCCCCCCCTCTTCCCCCCCCCCCCCACAACATTCCCGCCACCACGCTCACCCACTTTTTTTGGTATCTGTCTGTCTGTCTGTCTATTTATCCATCCACCAATCAATCAATCAATCAATCAATCAATCTATCTATCTATCTATCTATCTATCTATCTATCTATCTATCTATCTATCTATTATCTATCTATCTATCTATCTATCTAATCTAACTATATCTACCTTTCTATATATATATATATATATATATATATATATATATATATATAATCTATTTATGTATATGTCCGTCTATTTCTCCATTTATCAATCAATCAAACAATCAATCAATCAATCAGTCTATCTCTCTCTATCTATCCACCCATTTATATATATATATATATATATATATATATATATATATATATATATATATATATATTCCCTCTCTCATTCCTCCGTCTCTCTATATATATCTATCTCCCTCTCTCTCTCTCTCCCCCCCTCTCTCTCTCTCCCTCTCTCTCTCTCTCTCTCTCTCTCTCTCTCTCTCTCCCTTTCTGCCCTTTCCTCCCAGGTTACTCTATATCATCCATATCTATTTTGCCATATCAATTTATTCTGATGTCGACGACGAATGACGTTTGATTCGACGATTTTAAAATCCACTATATAATACAAGACATAAATCGGTATTCAATGCATAGAAGACTTCACCCAGAACCAAACGCCCAGGATAATTGATTGCATGACGTCTAGGGCTGTGGCAAATAAATAATGCTATTCCTGACAGGACCATGTCAGTGTTAATATCCTCACGGGATTTAAACTGTTACATCAAAAGCCGCGGCAAATGTAATTAAGATATGTTTTTTGAACATTATTTTTAACGTAAAAGAAGCGCTAGAATTGTAGATCAACTGAGAGAAAGAGAAAGAGACAGAAAGAAAGAGGGAGGGAGACAGGCAGATACAAAAAAAAGAGAACGAGAGAAAGAAACAAAGACATAAAGAGAGAGAGAGAGAGAGAGGGAGAGAGGGAGAGAGAGAGACAGAGAGACAGAGAGAGACATACCCACAGATAGAGATAGATAGATAGATAGATAGATAGATAGATAGAGAAAGAGAGAGAGAGAGAGAGAGAGAGAGAGAGAGAGAGTGAGAGAGCGATACAAGGTAGAGATATATAGATAGAGATAGGGAGAGAGAGAGAGAGATACCCACAGATAGAGATAGATAGATAGATAGATAGAGAGAGAGAGAGAGAGAGTCTGTGTGTGTGTGTGTGTGAGAGAGAGAGTGTGTGTTTGTGTGTGTGAGAGAGAGATAGAGACAGATAGAGAGAGAGAGAGAGAGAGAGAGAGAGAGAGAGAGAGAGAGAGAGAGAGAGAGAGAGAGAGAGAGAATGTGTACAATATCAATTATCGATTTCGATAAGAACCTAATCGGTATTGTTCATACCTCACAATGCATTTTGGTTGGTGATGATGTCGTAGTAACGCATATTATGATCTCAACGTGAATCGAGTTTGAACCCTTATTAGACCTCCTTGCTCCTTCACCGATCATTTCAACAAGTACTAAATAATACGTAACTGGTTCACTCTACGGAGATCAAAAAGGTGAAACTGACTGGATATCAAAACCTCAGCTTTCATATAGGGCAACATCCACTAAACTTGCTCAAAGCGCTTTACAAAGGGCCCCTAGCCAACAGCAACACTTAACATATAGGCCAAATTGCATTTTTTTTCCGACAGAGACAACGCTGGTAAAGGCCAGGTACATCTGAGTGCGCTTAGAGCGGGACTCGAACCCAGGACCTTCCGAACCCAAGACCACTCCACTTAACCGCACATTTCTATACTCTTATACTGACAACAAATCCTAACGCTTATTGACTGAGACAAAAGTTTCTCTTTGTCTAATTTAAAATTCCATTTATTCGCCTTGTCTTTATCGAGAAAAGACCGTGATAATCCAGGCGTCAGCCGCAGAAAAGTGGCGCAAAATGAACGATAGGGTCTTAATTTCTAGCTCTCGAATAAAAAGCAACAAATAAACAAACGAGATTCTGGCAGTAGTATTTAAACCTTAGTCCCCGAGTGGATTGTATCCTCTTATCCACTCGGCCATCTCGCCCTTCTTAGAGCCAAGATTGGATTTTCTCTACAATGACATCACATCTTACAATTTTTACCAAAGGAGCAATGCCCGCAACACGATTCGGATTGAGCCCCGAACTGTACTAGTCACCACTCTTTGTTGGAAAAAAAATATTTTGTAATAAACAGATGAGAAAAAATATCGTTTCTTTATTTTAGCGTAAAATACATTTGGCAAGGAAGACTGATGATTTTGAATTACATCCACTTTGAGCGAGGTAAAAGCCAATGATGTGCTTATCATAACTAATTAACAACGCCACTAGCACATTATCTCATTCATCTGTAGTGTTTCATTCATCTTATTTTGTTGATAAAGGGTAAACCCGAAACGTTGATTTGATCTGTTTTTGTAATAAAATTGAAGCTTACATTCAATTTCATAGTATTTAATTCTTCGAGCTTCGAGCAGCAACATTTACATTATCATAACTAATGAGTTTTGTTTCCTTTAGAATGAGTTGCATTTGTTGTATTCAGAAAAACAAAATACAAACTGTCAGAAGCCAATACACCGTAGCTCCTTGGTGATTATCAATAAATTAATATTGATGACAGAGCTTTAGATGATTAAAAATATCACACACACACCTCCACACACACACACACAAACACACACACACACACACACACACACACACAATCGCATCCCACGGTCCTTCTGTTATCTCATGTTTGTGATAAATTGAAAATGTCGAATAAATGGGTTTCGAGAGCAAGATAATGTTTTTGATGTAAATAAAAAACCCACCAACAACAGCCAAACAAACAATCACCCATTAGTTAACGTTAACTTTGAAATAATTTCAACTATTGCTATCTCTAATTCACATCGAATAAAAAGAAAGCAAAATTGTTTTGTAAAGAGATTATTTGAGTTTTAAAAAGCATTTTTTATCTGCTGGGTAAGCCTGCCATTTTGGGAAAATACTGAAAAAGATCGGTAAGGAGAGAGTTAAGCCACTCGACTTAAGAGTGAATATTCCTAGCTACAAGTTGAGATGGTATCGAAAGCGTACTATTATATAAAAAAATATATGCCCAACAAGTGACTATGCAAGAAATGGAAACGTTTCCATTTTGGAGAATAAATGAGGCATCATGAAAGCATGAATCATGATGAATATGTTCGAATGTACTGTATAAACATTCGTGTTTATCTATTAGTTTTAACCGCAATGACAAATTAAGAATCTTATTTATTCTGAAATTTTATTTAGACTATCTTTAAAAAAAAATGTTTACTATAGATAGAATGAAGTTGACGTCACTCGGGTCTTTGTTATTGTTTTTTGCCATCCGCGTTTATGAGCAATTCTCACTAAACTGTATTAACCAGACTTTAAACGTTAAAGGTTGCACATAGTTTTGTGTGTTGGTCCGTTATACTTCCGGGTGGCAACATTGTGAGCTTCTTGGCCAAGCGCACACTATCTTTAATCAAGAGATGGCTGTATGAATGAATTTCAAATATTTCCAATGGAGGAGACACTGAATGATATGTTCACTCATGGGTGTGGCTCACTCTCAATTCGTGTATAGATGACGTGTTGCTTAGTGTGTTGTGTATTGTGTAGCGATAACAGATTATATTGTTGATGATAACGTTGCCGTCATAGTAAATGACCATGTTTGTGTGATAACACAACGGTAGATAATGGTTGAGTGGTCAAAGATAAGGCGTGATGACGCTGCATTTCTTTGGGATGGGGTGGGGGGTTCTGTTATTGTTGTCCAGCCAAAGATGAATAGGTCTTAGGACTAAAGATTTAGTTTAACAGCCAGGTACTCATTTTACACCTGAGTACGGTGAAAGAATGCGAGTAACGATCCTTTTACCCATATACGCGCCGCTTGGGGCTTGAACCCAGGACCTTCCGACCCGAAGGCGAGTGTCAAACAGCCGCATTGTACAATGAAAAAGCAAATATTTTAAAACAAATAATAAAAAAAAGAAATCATTCAATATGAATCAAGTACAACAAAAGAAATGGGAAAATATGCTATTATTGAATGTGGTATTGATATCTATAAATTATTTGTAATTTGAACGAAAAACTACCATCAAGGTTAGGACAGGAATTAATCGGGGAGCGATTAAATAACAACAATAAATAGTAAATGAACAAATGCATAATTTGTAAGGAATATGAACACATATTGAAACAAAGGAGAGGGAAAAAATATACTAGTATGTGGCGAATAGAGTGTAAACGATATTTGTTCATAACCTATCGTGTACAAAAATCGATACAAATTACATGACCTTATTTGATATCGATAACCTATTACTAGTGTTGCCAACTGACACACTAACCCATTGCTCATTTCAAGTTTGTAACTTTCTATTATCTAGATCACTTTCCTTGCGTGCTAAGCAGGAAAACAATTCAAACAAAATTGCATTTTTATGACCAACTTGTATCAATGTTCATTTATTGCAAAATTTAATATTTATTATTAACCCTCTCCTTACCACCCATTGGAAAATCGTCACATTTGTTACGATCCAACCAGCACTTTTATCATTCTGATTTCTTTTGTAAATCACACAATTTAAAGAAAAATAGCTATAAAAGCGTGACACTGCGTTGTAGAGTTCATTTTGTTGATCAATATTACGCATAGAATGTATTTGTTGCTTTCCTGTTTGAGTAAGAAAAAACTATTTTTGTGATGGGTGGGTGTGAGGGTTTTGGTAAAATTCTAAAAATGGCTGGTAAGGAAAGGATTAAGCAAAAATCCGTCCTTAAAAACAATGTGGGAAAGAAGAAAAAAGAAAGAATTAAAATGATTTGAAGTGATTGAAACAAAGTAATATCACTGTTATGGCTTTCTTTGTGAAAACGCTTAGAGCCAACTCAGACTAAAGAACGGTTTTTATAAAGCTTATTTAGTCGATTTACCCATTTTGTGATTTATATTATGACCTTTTCTGTGTTGTCTTCTGGCACTTCTGATTCATTTCATTTCTTGTTATTATGACCTTAGTTAAAGCGTAAAAATGAATTTAAGCGTCTATAATAGAGATTATAAGCATTTCCTAAAATCGATATGAAATTGAGGTTTAAATAATTTAAATATTGATCACTAGATACTAAGTATTAAGTCATAGGCTCGAAGTAGGGGAAACAATGCTCAATAGGATTCAATAGTCTGATGTCACGCCCGCCAAGGAACAAGCAGCTTGGTTCTAAACAAAGAAATTCGGTACTTTTTATTTTTCATGCTGGCTAGAACTTTTTCACATTCATGTGATCAAAATGTATAGAAGTCAAAACATGATCAGATTTATAATGTTTTTCTCCTCTGGATACACTTTTATCCTCGTCGGAGAAGTATTTCATATGGGCCTCCGCCATTGTTCCGATAGTTTAGAACCAGTTACTAAGTTACTATGCGTCATAACGAGGGAAGTGACGTCATGACTGTTGAACACTATTTAGTTTGATTCACCCTTCGATTGGGTGAAAATACAAACTTGTCACTACGTCATCTCCAAAATGTCTCTAGTCGTAAGTAAAGCTACCAGTTTATTTCAATAACACTGGAGAAAAGCCCTTGGATTCGGGACAACGAAAAGCAATTGAAATTATGTTTTGCTTTCGTACTTAGTGATGTAAATGTTGCTGTTCGAAGCTTGAAGAAGTAAATAATTATGTGAAAATGAATGTAAGCTTCAATTTAATTACAAAACAGATCAAATGAACTTTTCGGGTTTCCCCTTTATCAACAAAACAGGATGAATGAAACATCACAGATGAATGAGATAGTGTTGTCACCCAGGTGCCGAAAAAAATATGATGGCGTTAGTTTTTGGTATGATTTGACAAAACCACAAATTAGATTTTTCGATAAAATCATCACTCATAATACATACAAACTATGTCAATTGTAAACGCCATGCAAAAATTTAGTGACGATTAGTCCAGTGGTTTCGGAGCCTTAGTGTTACTAAAAATTCATTTTGCTAAATATATAATAAGATAATATATAATCCTTTTTTCCTTCTTTCTAAAACAAATGATTACTTTGTTCTACAAGTGTGCAAGCTCTCTCTCTCTCTCTCTCTCTCTCTCTCTCTCTCTCTCTCATACACACACACACACACAAACAACCACACACACGCACAGATTTGAGAGAGAAAGAGAGAGAGAAAGAGAGAGAGATAGAGAGAGAGAGAGGGAAAGAGAGAGAGAAAGAGAGGGAGAGAGAGAGCGAGAGAAAGAGAGGGAGAGAGAGAAAGAGAGGGAGAGAGAAAGAAAGGATGGAAGAAAGAGAGAGAGAGAGATAGAGAGAGAGAGAGGGAGAGAGAGAGAGAGAGAGAGAGAGAGAGAGAGAGAGAGAGAGAGAGAGAGAGAGAGAATCTTGAGTAGTTCCAAGTCGTCAAAATAGCGGACCTTTATTTTGGTCACCCGATGGAATATGTGACGTTCGCGTCTATATGGTATTTTGTCGGAATGACCCTGCTGAAGAAATTAGAGTTCAAAGTCAAGCCAAGAAGAATAAAGAATTTTTATGTTGTTCCAATTTTAGCATACAAAAAAATTGAGCTTTTGTATAGCGCAACATCCACTAAATGTGCTCAAAGCGCTTTACAAGGGGTCTCTAACCACCAGCAACATGTAACATATAAAACGAGACATGACGCCTGTTAGGCGAAATTACAAATTTCTCCGACAGAGACAAGGCTGTTAACGACCAGGTACTCATTTTACACCTGAGTACGGATAGAGGATTCAACTATGCGCTGAGCGAGGCTCTAACTCAGTACATTCCGATCCAAAAGCGAGTGTCATACCGCTAGACCAAACAGCATGCAAAAGTCACTTTCCTAAAATGCATTTATTCTAAAGTAGAATTTCCTAAGTTAAGTAAAAAAATTCCATTTTCAGCATCAATATATAATCGTATTGAGATGATTAGCCACATATTTGTTAGCTTTTATTATTGATTTTTGTCCACCCGACTTTTGTCCAATCGTAAATGGACACGCGTGTCCGATTCTTATGTTGCTTTTTATCTTTCGTGTAACACTTAAGGAGTGAGATTTTAGCTCGATCAACAGTCGAGTTCGTCTGATATTTCATGATATTTTTATTTGGTAATCTTTTACGCTGATATGAAATCATAAATATAATTGGAATTTGCTACCTACACCAAAACGCAATGTAAATGTTGCTGCTCGAAGCTCAAAGAAATAAATAATGTGAAATTGAATGTAAGCTTCAATTTAATTTACGAAAACAGATAACATTGACGTTTCAGGTTTTCCCTTTATCAACAAAACACGATGAATGAGACACTACAGACGAATGAGATAATGTGGTAGTGGCGTTGTTAATCTGAGTAAACAAAAAACATTCATGAATGTTTCATTCATTCTGTTTTGTTGATAAAGGGAAAACCGGAAACGTCCATTTTATCTGTTTTCGTATATGAAATTGTAGCTTATATTCAATTTCACATTGTTATTTATTACACCAAACGCAGCAATCGTCAGAGGGGAAAAAAACCCTGTTGTGTCGTCCATAATCTTTAGAATGTGATGCAAGCTTATCAAAAATGAAGTACTTGTACTTGTAGCATCATTGGTTTTTATTAAATTCTAATTCAATTCTTTTTTGACATAGAATGAATTCAATACCTTCATTTTGAGATACAAAACCACTACCACGACTAACTGGACGTATTTAAAACCCAGTTTAGATTGATTGAACAGGGTCGCAAAACCGCTACCACAAATAGACGTGTTTCAGACCTAGTTTAGATTGAACAGGGTCAAGTTGGGAGTCTGTGCTTAACCAGTTAACTGTCGTTCTCTGGGTAAAAACGCTTCAAAATTTGGGCCAGAAAACTCGTTCTTCAACTATCGATCGATTTAAATGACCCTAATCTTGACAAAATCTTCTCAAAGCTGGGACTTCCTGAGGTGTGAGTGCTTTTGCCGAGACCAGGGTCTTTAAATCGATCAATATTTAAAGGACAAATTTTCTGGCAAAACTTTTTTTTAATGCATGTTTACGCAGAGAACGACAGTTAACTGGTTAATAATTCTACAATTCTTAGGTTAAAAAAAAATTCCCTTTATTCATCCCATAGGGGAAATTTGTCTCTAGGATCTATTCCAAGGGAAGACTGGAATAACCTAGGCGTCAGCCGCGGTGCAGCGCCGCAAATTGAGCTAGGGCGAGGGGACTTGCTCAAGGTCACACAGCGCAGTGGCAGGTGATCGAACTCTGTACCTTTCGGGTACGAAGCAAAGAACGTACCGCTGAGCCACGCTGCCCCCTAAATATTAATAACATTCGCGGAGATCTATAAATGTGTGGAAAAACAAACAAGTAAGATGTTTATTGAATTTGAGTGAGTTTAACTATGTTATATCTGCAATCTCGATATTAGAGTTTTGGGTGTAGTAAATGTGAAATCGGTTTATAAAAGTATCGTCGTGCAGGAAGACCCATCATCATGACATCATTGGATTTCATACGAATAAACCCGATTGGAGGGAAGGAATTAAGAAATGTTGTCACCAATTCCACGGGTAAGATTATATTTTTACGTATACTCAATGTTCACAAGTATAACGAAAATTGTGGTTTTGTTTATAGTGAATGCTAAGATGCTAAAATCTGTGGACTGTAAAAATAATGTACTAATAAAGAATACCAAACACGGAATATTTCGGGCACGTGCTCAAAACTCTTCTGCCGTCTGTCCTTATATAACGTGATGTGTTCAAGTTTTTACCGTTGTTGCTCTTTGCTGAAGACGGGTTTCGAGTTCGAAACGTTTCGTATTTTGTAGTTTGTTCTTTTTAAAACGCTGTTAATTTATTTGTTATTTATATTATTTATTTTTGGGTATTAGTTACCATTGCTGAAGTTGAGAATATTTTTTGTAAGTTTGAGAACTATATTTCTATTTTCACAATATACATAGTTTTTATCTTTTCTTTATAGTTTTATGGCAATGCTTTAAATCTGATTACATATTTTTTGTTGGCTTTATTAAAAATTGATTTCTAATTAAAATGATTACAAAAGAAAATGTGTTTCTTTTAATGTTTCAATTTTAATAGAGTGTTTTCTAGTCCAACAGACAAAATCATTCATTGTGTATTATTCTATCGTTCAAATGAAGTCGGTTTTTTCCCATGGCGTCAGATTTCAGTTTCTCATAAAATTAAGTATCATATCCATTTCCAAACATACCGATGACATAAAGAAGGAAAAAACTTAATGCTCTTGATTAGATTGGGTGAACTAATAAAAGTCATTGACGACCTGTATTTCTATCTGCCATGACCATCCTATATCACTTTATCAATTGTGATGTTTGGTAAGAAAAGGATCAAAACAAACATGAATGAATGACACCATATTGGCCTTTATAATAATAATAATAATAATACATGACATTTATAACGCGCATTTTCATCACTGGGTGATGCTCAATGCGCGAAACAATAATACAGTGACATTATTATACAAATGAAACATTATACAAACTACATCAACATAATATTATCATTATACAACAATGTAATAACTAAACATAAAGTCATTAATACAAGATATGTTATAATACATCCACATGCTATGTCAAATACGGAAATAATATAAAATAATGATATAATAACATAAACTAAATTAACATTCATATTGGGGTCAAATTACAAAGATGCATTAATCAAGATGTGTTTTAAAAAAGAGATGGTGTTTTAACTTTGATTTAAATATTGATAAGGACTGCGCTTCTCTTATTCTTTTAGGAAGAGAGTTCCAGATGGAAGGTACGACGTGACTGAACGATCTGCCGCCGTAAAATTTATATTTATATTTATTTGTAACAAATAATTTTGTAGAATCTAGTGCAGAACGTAGACTCCTCGTTGGCTTATAAGTTTCTAAAAATTCAGTAATATACAATGGTGCTTGATCATTAAGGCACTTATAGCACAATACTGCTAGTTTGAATTCGATTCTCACTTTAACTGGTAACCAATGCAGCTCATACAAAAGTGGCAACGAGTAGGATGTTATCTTCTTTCTTAAAATCAATTTAGCAGCCGCATTCTGGATACTTTGAAGGCGTGATATTTTATCGTTGCTTACATTCGAGATTAACGAATTACAGTAATCTATTTTAGATAGTATGAAAGATGTTATTAGTTTGCCTGTTACTTCTCTTGTTAGGAAAGGTCTAACTGAAGCAATTCTTTTTAATCCTATTGTCAAACGTCTACATAGAGAATCAAACTGTGCCTGCATAGTCATATGTTGATCTAGCATTACCCCGAGGTTTTTCACACACGTTGAGAGGTTAATTGTGCACCCATTTATATTTAGAGTAAACTTCAGAAAATCATCTTTCAAAACACTTTTTCTACCACACACCATCACCTCTGTCTTTTCATTATTCAGCTTTAACTTGTTAATTTCCATCCAGCATTTAACATCTCTAATACAGTCTTCAACACGGGTAATCAATGATGGGATATTACTAGGGATATCGCTTACATAGATCTGAGTGTCATCAGCATAGAAATGATACATTAATTTATTTTTAACAAAAATATCCGAAAAAGGTTGAGTATAAAGAGTAAAAATAACAGGACCAAGGACAGACCCCTGCGGAACGCCGTAATTTAGAGGAAATGTTTCTGATACTGCGCCATCGATCAGAACCGACTGAGATCTTGATGTTAGGTATGATTTAAACCAACTAAGCGCACTGTCTCTTATTCCAAAAGTAATTTCTAATCGTTTAATAAGTATCTCGTGATCAATGGTGTCAAATGCAGCCGAAAGGTCCAACATAGTCAATAAACAGACATGATTTTTGTCAATACTATTAAGAATATCAGTGCATACTTTTAAAAGGGCAGTTTCAGTGCTATGATGTGATTTATAGGCAGATTGGAAATTTTCACTTAAATTATTTAGATGGATATGATACAAAAGTCTTTTTAACACAATGCGTTCAAGCACTTTGGATAGATATGGAAGGTTGGAGACAGGTCTGTAATTTTTCAGTTCGTTTACATTTAGATCGGTCTTCTTTAATAGTGGTTTAACAATGGCACGTTTAAACGAGTCGGGGACACTACCTGAGACCAACGAATTATTTATAAGTTCAGTTATTGTTGGTAACAGTTCTTCAATACAAGTCTTAAGAATACTAGTTGGGATGGGGTCTACTAAGTCACAATATTTTGATGGGCTATCTAAAATGGCTGACTTCACTTCATCTTCAGTGGCTGGATCGAAAACATGTAGTGGCGTTCCATGGAATGGTCCAAAGCTCGGTGACGATGATGATGATGTATTGTCAATGTTTTCCCTAATGGATTTTATCTTGTCGTGGAAATAGTTGGCAAAATTTTGAGCTAGTTCGGTGTTATTTCTAGACCCTGGAAGGGGTGTGGATTTCTTACTGCCAAGAAAGTCGTTTGCGGTGGAAAACAGTTCTTTGCAAGATGTAATGCTTTGAAATTTTTCGTTGTAGTGGGCCTTTTTTGCGCATGTGATGGCGTTATAAAGAGCCGATTTAGCTGCTTTGTATATATCCTTAAATACCGTTAGGCCACTCTTTCGCCATTTCCTTTCAGCCTGTCTCTTTTTTCTCTTTAATTCCTTTATCTCGGAATTGAACCATCGCGAGTGTGGTCGATTCGATACGACCCGACGTTGTGGCGGTGCCTCACTGTCAATAATAGATCTCAATACTTTGTTGAAGTCGTTTATATTTTTAACCTCATTTATGACGTCACGAATGCTATCTTGTAAACCACTGATATCAATTTGTCTATAATTCCTTGTTGTTATGTTTCGTTTCGGGAGATCAACTTTCTTTAATGCGATATCCACAAATAAAACTTTGTGATCGGATATCGCTAGGTCAACAACTTCGGTCTTTCTTATTCTATTACTTGACACAGGGGAGATGACCCAATCAATTATGTTGCCGGCCTGGTGTGTTGTCTCGGTGATGTGCTGGTGTAAATCGTTGTCGTGTAGGATTTTCTTGATTTTGGTGACTGTCGGAGAAGTGGAATTAAAATGTATGTTGAAATCTCCAATAAAAATATATGGTGAACTTTTAAGGTTGAAGTCTAAGATATCATTTTGAAATTCAGCTACAAACTTAGTATTGGATGTATTCGGCGGTCGATAGATAGTAATGATGGAGAAAGTGGTAGAGTCGGATTGGAAGGAAAGGCATGCAGATTCGTAGTTTTCTCTTGTAAGAGGAGTGAAAGTGGTGTTGGTGATAGCAAGACTATAAATAAAGGCAATACCACCCCCTTTTCTCCCAGGTCGTGGTAGCGATTTCCAGGTATGCGTATTGGGACAGGCGGTGGTAATGTAGTGGTCATCCTGTTTATCCTGAAGCCAGGTTTCCGTAATGCACAATATATCAATATGACGATCTATAATTAGGTCATGGATCTCGTGACATTTGTTTTTTTATGGATCTTGCGTTTATGTGGACGAGTAAGAGGGGTGGCCTGTTGTTGATGATGGTTAAAAGATTGCGCGGTCTTTTTGACGCTTTTTAAAATTTCTTTTTAAAATTTTTTAAATTTTTAAATTTTAAATTTATTGCCAGCTATTTTGTATACAAATTGCTAGAGAAACCATAAAAGTAGGGGTATTGAAAATCAAAATGATTTATATTTTTAGCAATAAAGAAAATTAGACCTGTCCTATAAATATCCTAATGAGGAATTAAATGATATTTCTCAACAAAGGATTACATCCTAGAATCAGAGTACTTTTTCAAAATTGCACAGAATCGACTTTTACCATCACTTCTTGTATTGGCTTTGCTTATTTAATGACGGGAACTAGTTGGATCTGACTCATAATAATATTGACATTGATAGAGAAGCATTGACGAAAACAAAAATGAAACGAGGAGTACATGGGAAATATGTGGAACAGCGGAATAACTGCTACTATAATCTTTAATGGTTGTAGTTTTTCCTCTGTCCTATTTATAGAGGAAAAACCTAGACCGCCGCTGACATCGCTTAAAAGAGGGGGGAGGGGCAGTTCCAAAGGTTTCGAAAAGTGAACATTTGTGGTTGTTGTACCTCTCTACTCTTCAATGATTTCATTATTCTTTCTTTGATTTCCCGATTCCAGACAATCATCTCCACTTGCCGCCAATCGTCACCATGGAGACGGCCCAGCGACCTGCCATTCCCGCCAAAAAGGACAGTTTTGTTCCCTTGAGGCTCGGGCCGGTGAGCCGAGCCAAGACTTACATGGACAGCTTGGCTCCTCCCACAACGACGTATGACAACTATTCCAGAAATAAAACACATCACGGAGGTCGTCTGACCACGCCTGCCCCTGAAGCTCATGGCATCTCCAGGAAATACCCAAGGATTATTGTCAGAGATGCCCAAGGAAGAACGTTGGACACGTTCACAACTTTGCAGGAAGCCATCTATAGAGCCAGCTGGAATAGGAAGACACGAGGGGGTGAGTCATGAGTTTATAGATATTGTCAGTGCCTGCATTAATTTAAGGGACAGGCTGGCTGACGGATGAGTGAATGATTTTAACCAAAATGAAAATAAATAAGAATATTAGGGGCTCAAAATCCATATTTAGCCAATAATAATAGACAAACAGCAAAAATAAAACATTAATACATCACACACTCACGCACACACACATACACTCACAAACACACACACACACACACACACACACCTATATATATATATATATATATATATATATATATATATATATATATATATATATATATATTATTGCAGTCTACCTGTATTTGAAGTGATGCATTTGTGTTGGGTATTTTTTTCGTTGTTTCTGAAGAAGGGTTTTTAGCCCGAAACGGTCCCTGTTTGGCATTTTTTTTGATTTACTGTTAAGCAGCAGGTTCATCCAGAAATGATGATGATAATAATAATAATAATAATAATAATAATAATAATAATATAATAATAATAATAATAATAATAATAATAATAATAATAATGATGATGATGATGATGATAAATACAAAACTTATTATCGCGCTTTACCTCGTCTAGACAGGCACTAAGCGCTTTTCATTGACATATAGATTCGGAAATACACAAACACACAAACAAGCAAATCATTCATTGATTACATATTATGGGATTAGCGAGTTTTTAATTGTGTTTTAAAAGTTTGAAGGGGTGAGGATGGCATCAGAAATACTGGTAGGCAATTCCAACCTTAAATGATGTGTTTGAGTTCAAACCTTAATTCTATCCTTACCAGCTATTTTTAGAATTTCCCCCGAAAATTCACACCCACCCGACACAAAAATAGACTTTTCCCAATCAAACAAAAAAAGTAACAAGTGCATTCAAAACAGAATGTTCTTCAGCAAAATGATGTCTACAACACAGTGTTTATTATTTATAGCTGGAATCAAAGCATTTCTTTAGAATTTTTGATGTACAAGAGAAATCAGAATGAGAAAATTGTCTGTTGTATCGTAACGAATGTGACGATTTTCCATGGTTGGTAAGGAGAGGGTTAAAAAGTTTTGACGTGACAGTTCATAAATACAAACTTGTGGTTATCACATTTCCCTACCTTTTCCTTCCAGAATGGCCCAAAACCCAGTTGGAATGGCGACTTCCAAAAGCACCAGTTCCTTCCAAGCCAGACTATACGAGGGCGGGGCCAAGATCGGTGACGTCACTTCCCTTCGATTCGACACGGCTTCGAAGGGATTTTGTCACTAGTCTCAGTGATAACGTCCGAGTGGCTACGTCATCGAGCATCCCCAAGTCCAGCACACACATCAACTTGACCACTGACGTGTTGGTCAATGTCCCCACTCTGGTAAGAGATGGCAGATATAACTGGGTTGTGAGATTCTACACTTTGATTTCATGACATATTTTACTTTCAAAAGAATAGTGATAATGTCCGGCTATGTGGTCTAGTGGTATGACACTCGCTTTCGGATCGGAAAGTCCTGGGTTCGAGCCTCGCTCGGCGCATAGTGGAGTCATTGGAGAAGGCTCTTTACTCACATTCTCTCACCGTACTCATGTGTAAAAGGAGTACATGGACGTTAACAGCGTTGTCTCTGTCCGAAATTTTTTTCTCATATCGCCTAAAAGGCGTCATGTCCCGTCCTACAAGTAAAATGTTACTGTTAGCACGTTTAGTGGATATTGCGCTATATAAGAGCTCAATTTTAAATTCAATTTAAGAGCATTTCAACGATCTCACTATGTTCAATGTGTACAAACTGTTTTGACTCAAATATATTCAGTCAGAGTTATCCGTTAATTGTACCAAATCTCATCATGGACAACGCTCAATATCTGCCTAACTTTGAAAACAAAAAGGACTTTTAAAAAATTTGGCCAGGAAACTCATCCTTTTCAATATTGATCGATCAAAATGATCCTTATCTTACAAACTCTCAACTCTGGGATTTCAATCAATATTTAAAGTACGAGTTTTCCCTCCCAAATGTTGAAACGTGTTTTATTTCAAACTATGTATGACAGATATTAAATATGTCTTGTCTTTGTTACATGACCAGGCACTGGTCTGCGCGACCATATATGTCTCAATGGCTTTGTTACATGACCGGGCACTGGTCTGCGCGACCATGTATGTCTCAATGGCTTTGTTACATGACCAGGCACTGGTCTGCGCGACCATGTATGTCTCAATGTCTTTGTTACATGACCAGGCACTGGTCTGCGCGACCATATATGTCTCAATGGCTTTGTTATATGACCAGGCACTGGTCTGCGCGACCATGTATGTCTCAATGGCTTTGTTACATGACCAGGCACTGGTCTGCGCGACCATATGTGTCTCAATGGCTTTGTTACATGACCAGGCACTGGTCTGCGCGACCATAGGTGTCTCAAGGTTATTTCTATCCAAGTTTATTCTCCACTACTCGTTCATATGTCTAGATAATACAATACTGCAGCAATCAAAAGCATCAAATGATAGAAATAGTTCTATTATTTTCCCCCATTTATCTTATCAAGCCTTACTTTTTATATAACATAATCAGTCTAAAAGGACCGGGGTGAAATGGAATTTAAGTTCTAAAGTACAGAATTTACGTTTTAACTGATATTCGTTGCTTTTGGCAAATGAGTGCAGTTTCTAAAATTTATAAGTTTATAAACAAGACAACACACACACACACACTATATATATATATATATATATATATATATATATATATATATATATATATATATATATATATGTATATATATATATACGCACACAAACAGGCGTACGCACAAAACACGCAGAGAAAAAGATAGAAGGAGAGAGAGAGAGAGAGAGAGAGAGAGAGAGAGAGAGAGAGAGAGAGAGAGAGAGAGAGAGAGAGAGAGAAATAACGATAAACCAGAATCAAAAACAAAAAAAAACAAGAAACAAAAACAAACAATAACAAACAGAAAGTTTATATAAATAAAAGAAATCAAGACACCTGAAAATGTCCTCCCGATCCTGATCTACTCAAACGTAACATTCAAGGACGGGTGCACTCAAGACTATCAATTAAATATTTAATTGTTCAGGATTTTGTTTAGAAGTCTCCTGTTGATATTCTATTTGATATCAATAACAATGTGAAATTGAATGTAAGCTTCAATTTGATATACTAAAATAGATAAAATGGACGTTTCGGATTCCCCCTTTATCAACGAAACAGGATAAATGAAACACGACCGACGAATGAGATGTGGTAATGGCGTTGTTAACAATATCTCATTCGTCTGTAGTGTTTCATTCATCCTGCTTCGTTGATAAAGGGGAAACCCGAAACGTCCATTTTATATGTTTCCGTATATTAAATTGAAGCTTACATTCAATTTCACATTGTTATTTAGTTCTTCGAGCTTCGAGCAGCAACATTTACATTGTTTGATATCAATAACAAAACACACTATTCCAGACTCCTGTTCATTTCTCATGTCTGTTATAACATCGTGTATCTACGTCATTCAACCAGCTTTATATCAATCAGCGTTTATCCTAGGCCAGGTCCTGTAGTCCTTCAGAGCCATCAGGCCCACGGGGCCGGAGTTTATCCATGTTTCTATAACATGAAACGGACAATAGCAATTGCTTGCTGCCCTTTGGATAGGACGCTAGTCTATCGTAAAGTACTTTTCGCCAGATCTAAAAGACCCAGCTACCTATTCACTGCTTGGTAGACAGGGGGATCAGATGCACCCGTGATCGATCGCGGTCCATTTGCGTGTGAAGCGAGTGCTCTACTAACTGAGCTATCGAGACCCCTTAGGACATGTCATGTTGAAATTCATACAAGGAAACGTCAAAAACATCCAAACAATAGACTAAATAAAATATTTATACATGAAATTAATAGTTCAGGAAATTATACTCTGTATGTTAACACAATGTCTACATTTTTTGTATTGAATAAGACATTTTCAATCGACATTCAGTTTCATGAAAGTATTTTTTGACGAATAAAAACAACTTTAAAATTCAATCATATAATTATTTCATTATTCTACTCAAAGAAACCCGACCTTTTCTATTCAACGATATGCACTGAACTTAATCAAGCGTATACACCTTGTGCCAATTTTGGGTTTGAAATTCAATGAGTGAAAACGAATGGAAGAAAATACGTTCTCGAATGACAGGCTGTCTTATAATTAGGATTTGATTTGGTTGGAAATTGAAAAATTTATTATAGAAGATAAATGGTTGTGTTTGGTCAACCGTTCAACCGTCGAGTGGAGGTTTTATTTGGTGACGTTAAATCAACTGGATAAAATTTGAAGAGCTGACAAAGGCATGCACACACACACACACACACACACACACACACACACACATATATATATATATATTATTATTATTATTATTATCATTATTATTATTATTATTATTACTATTATTATAAGCAAAAGCTGAGGCGGATAAGGAACTGGAGGGTTGGAGACTGATGTTGGAAAGGAGGGGATTAAGGGTAAGCAGATCGAAGACAGAGTATTTGTGCATCGGACAACAGAGAGCAGAACCACCAATAAAGATGGGAGAAGAGGATGTGCCAGAGACAAACTAATTCAAATACTTCGGATCAACTGTTCAAGAAGATGGGGGCAATGAGATGGAGGTTAAGAAGAGGATACAGGCAGGCTGGAATAATTGGAGGAAGGTAACTGGAGTTATATATGACAAACGAATTTCCGCAAAGCTGAAGGGGAAAAGATATACAACTGTTGTAAGACCAACAATTTTATATGGACTAGAGACTGCAGCTACAACAAAGAAACAATATAAAGAAGTTGAGTTGGCAGAATGGGGATGTTGAGATGGTCACTTGGCTGGATAAGAAAAGATAAAGTGAGAGATAAACGAATTTGAGGGTTGACAGAATTGAAGAATGTATCAATAAAGATGAGAGAAGATGGATTGAATGGTTCGGACATGTAAAGAGACGACAAATTGAGTACGTGGGAAGGAAAGTTTGGACTTACAAGAGGAAAAAGGAACGCCCAAAGACTAGATGGTGGGATAAGGTAAAGGATGATATGAAAGAACTGGGCCTGGAGGAAGATGATGCGCTGAACCGAGATGCATGGAGATGTGGCATTCATCATGACAACCCTACAAAATGCTGAATAAGCTGAAAGAATAATAATGATAGTAATAATAAAAATAATAATAATAATGATAATAATAATAATAATAATAATAATAATAATAATAATAATAAGATAATAATAACAATAATAATAATAATAATAATAATAATAATAATAATAATAATAATAATAATAATAATAATAATAATGATGGATAATAATAATAATAATAATAATAATAATAATAATAATAATAATAATAATAATAATAATAATAATAATAATAATAATAATAATAATAATAAATATTATGTGACTATGTATCATCATCATCCTCATCATCATCATCGTCACCATCACTTTCGTTAATATTATTACCAAATAGCACATTAACCGTGTGCCCATTTGCCTCAATCTATTTCCAGGAAATACCAGTGGAAGATGTGTCCTTCGTTGCCCAAAGGTATGCCTGGATTGTCAGCCATTATGGAAATGTCGTACCTATTTCTTTTCCAACTATTAACTCACTCAATCCTAGAGATTTTTGCTACTTTTCAAAAAAAAATTATTAAAAATGAAAATGTGCATAGATAATTTTATTCAACTATTATTAACACGTAAAAAGCCAAGATTTCAATAAAACAGTAGCCTTGGTTAAAAGGAAAAAATATACTGTTTCTGTTTGTGATAAAGATAATATGATGATAATAATACTCAATAGTAATAATAATAATAATAATAATAATAATAATAATAATAATAATAATAATAATAATAATAATAATAATAATAATAATGATAATAATAATAATAATTATACGCACTGTAAGGTTGGTAAATAATATATGATGGCAATTGAAGCTTTTGTAGATAACAATATTCTACTTATCTGGTTTTTGTTTTTCATTTCCATCTCCATCCAATCTCTGGGCCCAGTCTCCAACACCTCCCCAACCTTCCCTCTTTCTCCTTCCTCCGCCACTCCCTCCTGGCAGGCCAGTCCACCTATATCCAGGTGGTTGCCTCCATCCTTCTCCACCAGAAACGTCTGAGAGCTACCCAGACCAGAGAGAACGATTGGGAGTTCCCTGGATTTTGTAAAGGCTGCAGGAGAGCAGGATTTTGTTATGGCTGTAGTAAAAGCAGCAAACCTCAGTAAGTATCCTGAATGTAAGATTTAACTCAGGAAGTATCACATCATGATTGTGGGCTTAAAATGTAAAATAATGATGATAAATAATTAATAATAATAATAATAATAATAATAATAATAATAATAATAATAATAATATAATAATAATAATAATAATAATAATAATAAATAATAATAATAATAATAATAATATATAATAATAATAATAATAATAATAATAATATATATTAATATAATAATAATAATAATAATAATAATAATAATAATAATAATAATAATAATAATAATAATAATAATAATAATAATAATATAATAATAATAATAATAATAATAATAATAAATAATAATAATAATAATAATAATAAATAATAATAATAATAATAATATAATAATAATAGAATGAAGAATAAAACAATAATTAATAATAATGATGATGTAATAATAATAATAATAATAATAATAATAATAATAATATAATAATAATAATATAAATAATAATATAATAATAATAATAATAATAATAATAATAATAAATAATAATAATAATATAATAATAATATAATAATAATAATAATAAATAATAATAATAATATAATAATATAATAATAATAATAATAATAATCTTTATTGTCCAAATTAAAGGCAATTCATGTGAGGTAAACAATGCTCAGTTTGGTTCATGGTATGAACATCAACACATTTACAAATACAGACACAGCCATACACGAACATACACGCTTGCACATTGTTTCTACACGTGTATACAAAAGAAATGAGCGTACATACAAACACATATACATACATACATACATACATACATACATACATACATACATACATGCAGACATACATACAAACCAGCATATCATCGTATATGCATGCCTACATTCATACATACATACATACATACATACATACATACATACATACATACATACATACATACATACATACATACATACATACATACATACATACATACATACATACATACATATATACATACACACAGACACACACACAGACAGATAGAACGATACGATATATTTGCTGGGACAGCAGATAACCATATTATAAATATAGTGTCTTATTAAGAAGAAGATGGCAATGATTGTGATGATGATGATGATGATGATGATGATGATGATGATGATGAGTGATGATGATGATGACTACGATAATGATGATGATGATGATGATGATGATGATGATGATGATGATGATGATGATGATGATGATGATAACGACGGCGGCAATGTCGATGATGATGATTCACGACACTGCTTCTCGTTATTTTCATTGGTTGTCTCATTTTTCCACAGAAGATTTGTTAATTAATTTTATGGCGGTTGGTATGAAGGTTGTCTTATGTCGATTTGTCCGACATTTTGCTTCTAGATACCGTCTTCCGGAGCGCAGAAGTTGGAATTTTTCGTTCAGCGGATGCCTCTTTTCGTTGATAATGTTAAAAGATTTCTTCTCAACTGCATTAATATAAGTTGTGTCAAGGCTTCTAAGGTCTGTGTTAATTATTTTTGAAGCCTCTCTGAGTGTTCTATGTAGTTTGGATTTTTCTTTTGTTCCACAGCTTCCATACCACGTTGTGATGCCAAACGAAACGATACTCAATATTAATGACTTGTAGATTTGTATCATGGTCTTTCTGTTCACATTGAAAGACCTTAATTTTCTGAGTATATACAAGCGCTGGTTACATTTTTTGATGACATTGTTGGTGTGCGATTCAAATCTTAGACTGTTATCTATAATTACACCAAGGTATTTAAACGTTTCAACAGTTTCAACCGCCTGATTGTTAATTTTTGTTATTTGTCTTGCTCTTTTTCCTATTTTTCTGTGATCAAACAGTTGTTCCTTTGTTTTTGTTACATTGAGCTCTAGACAGTTATCGGCACACCATTTGCTGAATTTACTAACTTGCTCAGTGTATTTAAATTCGGAGACGGAATCATTGAGCAGGCCGAGTATTGCGGTGTCATCAGCATACTTGATGAGTTGGCAGTTATCAAAGCTAGCCACACAATCGTTTGTATAGAGGATGTAAAGTAGAGGTGAGCTTACACACCCTTGTGGGCATCCGTTTGAAAGAGTTTTTACTGATGATATATTTGAGCCTACTCTGACATGTTGGGGGCGATCGATGAGAAAGTTGTTATACCAGTTGATGAGGTAATGGGGAAGGTTTAGAGCATGCAGTTTACTAATTAATATGTTGGTTTTCATGGCATTAAAGGCAGACGAAAAATCGACGTATAGGATTCGGCAGTAGTTGGCGGGTGAAACATCCAAGTGATTTGATATTGAATGCATCACTGTGAGGAGTGCGTCTTCCACACTAAGATTTTGTTGGTAGGCAAACTGATATGGATCAAGTATGTGTTGGTCATATATAAATTGCAACAGCTCTCTTTTCAGAATCTTTTCCAGACATTTCATAATAATTGATGTTAAAGCAACAGGTCTATAATCATTCAGCTGAGTTGGTGGATTCTTTTTGGGTACTGGAATTATAGTCGATGTTTTCCATATAATTGGGATTTTCTGTTCATCTATTGAACGTTGGAAAATAGGCAAGAAAGGGACAGCTAGTTGGTTGTTACAGTTTGAAATGAGTTCCCCACTAAGTCCATCTGGACCTGGTGCTTTTTTCTTTTTACATAATTTAAGAACATTGATGACCGCCTCTTCTTCGATTTCTGGCGGAGGAGACGTATTTTTTGTTATGATATTAATTTTTGAAAGTACGTTGTTTAATGGTGTCGAATCGACAGTAAAACTTATTTAATTCCTCGATATTCATATGTGTGTCATTGTTAAAATCTGTCTTTTTGTTGTTAACGCCACCCATTTCTTTAATCATCCTCCACGCCTGCGATGCATTTGAATTTTTAAGGTTTGTTTCCATTTTATCTTTATATTTACGTTTTTCTTCATAAATTACCCTCTTTAATTGTTTTTCTGCCTCGTGCTGCTTGTTTTTGTCCCCACTCATATGAGCGATTTTCTTCATATTTATAAATAACTTAACTCGTTTGTTGACCCAAGGTTTGTTGTTGTTAAATATTTTAATCCTTTTAGTGTCCACGCACAAATCACAACAGAAATGAATATAAGACGTGACAACATCAACCCACTCGTCCAGTGACATGTTATCAGACATGAGTTCATCCCATATTGTGCAGTCAAAACAACCTTGGAGTTTGTTTATATTTTCTGTTGACCAAAGACGAGTTTCTTTCACAATCGCTTTATGTTGTCTTAATTTAGTTTTGTAGGTTGGAATCAACAACACACTATTGTGATCTGAATTTCCTATTTTTACTTTTTGAACGCTTCTGTATGAATTTTTAATATTTGTATAGCACAGATCCAGGGTTTTATCTCGTCTGGTAGGAACAGAGACGTGTTGATAAAAAGAATTTATAGGAGGGCAGTGATTGAAATCACCAAGAATTATTACGGGGGCATCAGGATGTTTTCTTAAAAAATTAAATGATTCCTCCTCAATTACCCGTAAAGCTGTGTTAGCATTCGCATCAGGAGGGACGTACACAGCAATGACATAAATAAGTGGGAATTCCCGAGGTAAATAGTGGGGTCTAAGAGAGAGGGAAATGAGCTCGATGTCCTTTTCACATAATGAACGTGTAGTTCGACAGCTTTAATAATAATAATAATAATAATAATAATAATAATAATAATAATAATAATGATAATAATAATAATGATAACAATAGTAATAATAATAATAATAATAATAATAATAATAATAATAATAATAATAATAATAATAATAATGATAACAATAATAATAATAATAATAATAATAATAATAATAATAATAATAATAATAATAATAATAATAATAGTAATAATAATGAAATTTATTTATATTTCGCCCAATCATCTATGCAATAAAGCTCTAGGCGCATATAAACAAAATCAAATCATTCAAATTTCTCTCTCTCTCTCTCTCTCTCTCTCTCTCTCTCTCTCTCTCTCTCTCTCTCTCTATTTCTATTTCTCTCTCTCCACACACACACACACACCCACACACACATACACACTCACACACACAAACACACACACACACACACACTCTCTCTCTCACATAAACACGCTAAGTCTCTCCGCCTCTTTCTCTCTATGTATGGAAAATGGCATTGTTTGTCATGTCACGTTCTTGGAATTTTACAAAATTGAATCTTGTAACTTGTCGGGTCAAGGCAAATGCGAGTAAAACTTTGTGTCAAAAAATCAGATTACTATATAGTATGCAGAAAAGTGAGTGGAGCAGGCACTGTTGTTGATAATAACAAGGAATGAAGTGAGTAGAAAAGTGTCAGAGGACAATAGATAATAAACATTTCGAGGCAGGGCGCCGCGAAGTTTTTTTCTCTATTGCCCTCTATCACTTTCCTACTCACTCCGTTTCTTGTCATTTTTAGTATGCGTATTCCGATGGTAAAAGTTATAGTTTAAGATGAGGTCATGCCAGACGCTATATAGTCAGTATTTAGTGAAACATTAATTACTAGGTGGCGAAGTGGCCAAACGGTTAAGGCATTTACTTTGACCCAGAAGGTCCCATGTTCGAGCACCGCTTCAGGCACTTTCGTTTACTTTTCTTGGGTAAGATTGTTAACCTCCAAATTTGCTTACTTTGGACAGCTTGCGTGATTCTTGTTGATATTAGACATCTTATTTGATTCGATGAATTATCTATATTCCTTCACGGAATGCCTAGGCGACGATCTCTAATTATGCCTTGACTGAAGTGTGTAATTTGATTTACTATTGATACAGCTAAATATCAAAATAGAAAGGGAAATAGAACTAAACATAAATAAAAAATAATAAAAGAAAAAAGGCGGACAACAAACTGGCTGTATTTTCAGAATTATTTGGTTTGACTGTAGTTTGCCTCTATTATTCACACATCTTTAACCTGTAGAATAGTAAACAAAAGACATCCCATAATATTGCATGTTATTAGCGTAAGGATTGCTCAGGTCTAAAGGCCTTTAAATACTTTGTGATAAAAATATAAAAATGGTTCAGTTCAAAATTCCCTGATCTGATCATAACTATTATCCTCATTTACTCGTACACCATGAGCATCCCAAATGGGATCATAACTATCATCACCATTTACTCGTACACCATGATCAATCATAAATATAACAATAAAAAACGTATTGATGTAAAACATGTTTCAAGTTATGGAGCCCTATGACAATGGCCGTTTTGAAGTGATTCATACTTTTGGAGTCTTTAAATTATGAATGCTAAATTGTTTTATGTATTAACTGCTCTGATAATGGGGGAAAGAATACAGAATAATGGGTACAGTCACAAGTCAAGCAGGCTGATTTTTGGGATGTTTTTTCATCGATTTTTCTCTCTAATTTTTCTGACACTGTTTTCAATACACTTTTTTAGATCTTTATCTCACACCAGTGCCTGCTCCCTGATATGTCACTTTGATAGCTTCTTGTTTACACACGAGAACCCCGAACCAAATAGATGGTGATTATTTTAGCTATCCAGAGATTACCTTTCATATTTGTTTCTATTCTCAGCGTCCATGAAGATATTCCTCAGTGGACAGGGGGTGGGTTCCGATTCTGGAAACCCGATCGACCAAGAGTCCCTCACAACTGGAAGAATCCCAACAATTGGAAACTGCCATCTACGGAAGCTGAGCTGCAAGAAATCATTAAAAGTACGTGCCATTCGTTCTTTATTAGGCGCAGCGTGGCTCAGTGGTACGGTCCTTGCTTCGTGCCCGAAAGGTACAGAGTTAAATCTGCGCCGCTGCGCTGTGTGGCCTTGAGCAAGTCACCTCGCCGTAGCTCACTTTGCGGCGCTGCTCTGCGGCTGACGCTTGGGTTATTCCAGTCTTCCCTTGGAATAGACCCTAAAGACTAATTTTCCCTTGGAGATGAATAAAGGGAATGTTATTTTATTTATTATTTATCTTATTTCTTCCTATGCCTTCTAGTCATTTGCTTTATCGTATCCCATACTTCCAATGTATCTGAATGGTGGGGATTTGTCACACGTTCTGGATGTAAAGGTCAAAGTCTACTAGTCTTCACCAAAACCGACATAGTGTTATATATATATACTAGTAAAAAGCCCGTAATTTGGCGGGGAAAGAACTATTTTCATTCGATATTGCCAGAATCATTTTCTTGATTAGCTTGATTACGATTAGATGCACATTTTAATCGATGTGCTTGTCGTCGCTGCCGTGCTTTATTCGGCATGATTTTAGTTTATCAGTCAGTAGATATCAATATCAATAAGTCGCAAGTCTACCACGCTTTACTTGGGAGTGCTTTGCACTACCTTCAATACTTCACAAATTAAAATGGCGGCCGAGAATCAAAACAATGGTCAAATTAGGACATTTTAAACTTTCACAAATCTATCAAGGTTTGTTCTAGAGTTTTTAAAACGCTTTTATATGATGACAAATTGAATAAATAAACGCCTGACAAAAGATCAACGGTGAAAATACAAATTGAATGAATACTGGGGATGTAGAAGATTTCGGAATGTCTCCCCTTATCTGAGGTCAAATGAAAATCTGAAGCGGACGCGAAAAATATCATGTCCCCGAATCTGTCTACCTTTGGTTTGTTCGGGCTAGAAGCTAGACAGATCCAATTGAAAGTTTGCCGACAACTTTTAACTAAATAGTTCCCAGGGCAATAATTATCACATCGATGGCATAAAAACGACAGTGATATCAGCAGTAATATTCGTTGATGTTGTGAAACTTGTTTGAAATTTCTGTAAATCCGAATACCGTTATGTGATCAAGTGAATTATATCACTATGAATGCCGCGATTTGCTGAAAAATGCCAATCTGACAGTTCCTAGCAAACACACACACCCCTCTCCACCCCCCCCCCCCTTGCTCAGGAATTTCTCAACTTGATGGACCCCCCCCCCCCCCTTTTTTTTTTTCTTCCACGCAACCACATTCCAAAACACACACACACATATGTATACCACACACACACACACACACACACACACACGCACACATAAACATACACGCAATGAGAACACACTGCTACATAACACTGATCACCGCTAAATCAACACAACGGAAGTAAGGACTCTACTGGACAGATAGAGT
Source organism: Berghia stephanieae (assembly GCF_034508935.2). Classification (NCBI taxonomy): domain Eukaryota; kingdom Metazoa; phylum Mollusca; class Gastropoda; order Nudibranchia; family Aeolidiidae; genus Berghia; species Berghia stephanieae. The sequence continues at coordinate 22,963,251 of NC_088370.1, read as the reverse complement.
TGAGGGTGTGGTCATGAGGTGTTAGTGTCTTCGGTAAATTTTTAATGATATCTGTTTGACTTAACGAACTTTCAAACTGACTTTACATTATAAAAGGAAATCAAGTTATTTGTTTATCTATCTGTAAAAAATACATTTCTATTTTTCAAATCTTTCAGTAGAGTTGTGCGCCGTATCAATTTTTTATTGACTCCAATAAGCACAATGTTCTCCACAAGGCTATATTTTTTAAAGAAAGGATATATCTTATTTTTTTCTTGAGCTTTTTTATAGCGCAATATCCACTAATCGTGCTCAAAGCGCTTTACAAGGGGTCCCTATCCCAACAGCAACCTTAACATGTAGAACGGGATATGTCGCCTGATAGGGGATATTACAATATTTTTCGGACAGAGACAATGCTGTTAACGGTCAGGTACTCAATTTACACCTGAGTACGGTGAGAGAATGTGAGTAAAAAGCCTTCTCCAAGGACTCAACTATGCGCCGAGCGAGGCTCGAACCCAGGACCTTCCGATCCGAACGCGAGTGTCATACCACAAGACCACATAGCCACACATCGGTTATTTAGGGCATATCCCTGTGTTTGCTACATTTCATGATATATTCGGACTTGTGCGGTTATGTGGTCTGGTGTTATGACACTCGCTTTCGGATTGGAAGGTCCTGGGTTCGAGCCTCGCTCGACGCATAGTTGAGTCTTTGGAGAAGGCTCTTTATTCACATTCTCTTACCGTACTCAGGTGTAAAATGAGTACCTGGCCGTTAACAGCGTTGTCTCTGTCCGAAAAAAAAAATGTGATATCGCCTCACGGGCGTCATGTCCCGTCCTACATGTTAAATGTTGCTGTTGGCCAGGGACCCCTTGTAAAGCGCTTTGTGCACGTTTAGTGGATATTACGCTATATAAAAGCTCAAAAAAGCTCAATATTTTCACAATCCACATAGCGTTGAGTCAACTGTCATTGATCTGTGCAATTGTTTGCTGCAAGCCAAATCGTATCCATGAAGATAACAGATAAAACATCATTTTTCGGTCCTTTAAAAGTAAATACATTATTCGCAGTTTAGTAATAGAATGGGGGTCCCGACTTCTCATTTGGTAGAGCACTCGTTTCACAAGCAAAGGGACCAAGATCGATCCCGAGTGCAGTCGAGATTTTATTCTGAACCCCCCCCCCCCCCCCTCTGTCCACCCTGCAGTAAGTGGGTGGCTGAGTCGGTTTAATTTTGTGGAAAGTACTTTGCGATTGACTAGCGTCCTATCCAAAGGATAGCAAGCAATTGCCATTGTCCGTTCCACGCTAAAGAAACCGAGATAAACACCGGCTCCATGGGCCAATGACTCTGAAGGACTACTTTTTAAAAGAAATAGAATGAAGATTAGCGGATTTGCAAGAGCGTGTGTCTAAGAGAGGGAGGAAAAGGTAGACGAAGAGACACAAATTCCGGAAATTTTCATAGTTTATCGACCTTTTTTGGTCAAGCCTTTTATATCTTACCGTATATTATTGATATAGATATTATGTAAAATAAACATTTTCATTTAAACAGAACATTTCAACGTTTTTACTATGACTAATGCTATTAAAATTCATTTTTATCCTCAGAATATGGAGGTCTGGCTGCATACGAAAATGCCGTCATTTCCGCTAGACGTGAGATGATGACGTCAGGGTACGATGACATCAATGAATTGCTGGCTCAAGACGCTGCAAGCCGTGATGGGACCAGACTGGAGAGAATCAAAACTCTAGGATCTTGTAAGTTCTCCATGAGGAGCCGTCGCCTTATATCTATAAAAACAAAGACAACACGTCACATTAAATCGTTTTGGCCACATGGTTTTCGAATTTTTAACGCGCAACTGGATTTAAATTAAATACTATCTTTTAAATAGACACACACAAGTTCGGACTAAAGGCCAGGTCTCAATTCATCAAATTAATAAATTAAGTCTTGCTATTGGTTCTTGGTTGTATATTTTTACATTTTTGTGCATTTGCATATACATATATATATATATATGTATACATTGTCGCCATAGATTCTCAACTTTGTATTTCTACATTTTTATGCATGCCACGTCTGTAAACGACTTTCCATTTTTTGGATGAATAAAGTATATATTGTTATTATTATTATTATTATTATTATTATTATTATTATTATTATTATTATATATTATTATTATTATTATTATTATTATTATTATTATTATTATTATTATTATTATTAAGGCACAGAAGAGTCAAATCTGATTATACACCAACTAAAATACGTTACCAGACAACAGATTGACTGTGCTTTGAGAAGTCTTTCAGATGTCGGAGTTTATTTTAGTTTTTTTTGTTAAAACGAAAGTAGTAGAAATTGATTGCAATCTTTTGACACGAACTTTTCAATTACAATAAAACTTTCCTCCACATCTAAGACCGAGATATTCATCACAACTCGGTGATCATAGGGGTCAGAAATTTCTGAATTTGTCTAACCTAAGATGAAAAAGCTTCAGCATTTCTTGCGTCCGCCTCAAAAATGTTTACTACTCTTTATTTTTATAATTAAATATAGAAGCTAGTATCATTTCCCCAAGACATTGAAATAATAACATGATTTATGAATACTACTCAAAAATAGAATGCTTTATCTCACTGGCCAACAGCAACACTCAACATGTAGGACGAGACATGGTACCTGTTAGGCGATATTACAATTTTTTCGGACAGAGGCAACGCTTTAAACGGCCAGGTACTCATTTTACACCACAAGACCACCCTGGTTTAAAGTATGATAAAAATACTAATAACGGCCATAATATGCTTTTCTCTTCTTTTCTATTCAAGTCCCACCACAAGTGACCATTGTGAGCACCGAAATGTACGGCGACGATCGTGATGACGAGGAATTCAACGAAAGTTTGATGGATGAAGAGTTGAGGAACAGGGAAGGAGACTCGGAGGCAGGAGAACGAGATGAAGAGGCCTCCAAACTGATGAGGGAGATGATCATGAAAAGAATGGAGGCACAGAGGGAGAGGTCAAGGTCGAGGTCATATGATTCGTCACGTGGTAGACGACGTAGAAGAATTGGTGTGACGTCATACAAAGAAGATACGATCAGTGTGACGTCACAGTCACAATCTGTTCAAAATGCTTCTGTTACTTCGGGTGAGTTGACTGACTTAAAATTCTAGATCCTCATCTCTTCCATACGGCAAAGAGCCACGTGACAATCTTAGAATAATTAAAGAGCTTTTTATATCGCGCAATATCCACTAAATGTGCTCAAAGCGCTTTACAAGTGGTCCCTGGCCAACAGCAACATTTAACATTTAGTACGGGACATGACGCCTGTTAGGCGATGTTACAATTTTTTCGGACAGAGACAACGCTATTAACGGCCAGGTACTCATTTTACACCTGAGTACGGCGAGAGAATGTGAGTAAAGAGCCTTCTCCAAGGACTCAACTAGTCTCCGAGCGAAGCTCGAACCCCGGACCTTCCGATCAGAAAGCGAGTGTCTACCACTAGACACACAAGCCGCAATTTCCATTTGACTTTTAAGTTCTGATAAACTACATTAATTTCTAAATTTAAAAAGTTACGATAAAAAATTATCCTCATTCATGCCCAAGGATAAACTTCTCTTTATGGTTTATTCCAGGGTATAAATAAAATAATCTGGAGTCAGCTCGCAAACGAAAAACAGACCAAAAGATTATGACAAAATACAAGGTCAGATCACCAAAATAAAGCAAATCGTGATTGTTTTCAAACGTTCAAACTATGGGATCCGTTGTTTCTTTGAGCTCTACACAACTCACAAGACCGTGCAATAATATATAGTGACGTCAAAATACAAGTCTCAGTGTCAGGCTTCTATGGAGGGCACGAAGTAAAGACAGACCACCACCCTGCAGAGCACAACGCAGGCGGCCCTCATATGATACTGAATTATTAATCAAAAATGAATAACTGATTAGATTTTATATATAATGAAAACTTAGCTGCTGAAGGATGTGGACTTTTAAAAAGTTTGAACAGTAATAAATATAGCAGCTAAAAATTCAATTAAAAGCAGAACAAAATAATTTATAGATGAATAGCTTCGGACTCCAAACCCTTCATATAAAAATAAATAAATAGATAAATAAATAAACTATTAATAAAAAGCATCTAGAGTGACGCCATACATTTGCTTACCATATATCTGGATTTGATATGAAGTACTGCCTTTCAATTGAATTTGCTGTTGGCCGAAAAAGAGTTTTGAGCCCGAAACGCTCCATGTTGATTTACTTATTATAAAAAAAATGATGATGTTATCATTTTTGTGCAATAAGTTTATACATTTTATGTTTGTTTTTTGTTTTTTATCATTTCAGCAGAAACGACTGTGCGCATTGACACTGGACTAGGCGATGAGCTAGATGATGGAGAGATGGAGAGGGTGGAGACGGGAGGGGAAGAAGATGAGGATGGAGAGGTAGAGGAGAGAAAGAAAGTACGAATAAGTGTGACGGACACTCCAGGGACATCGGGTTATGGTAAGGGAGTTAAAATGGAGTATTATAAAAGCTTATATTCTTCTTCATGTACCAAGTATATGCCAGACATCGGTGATCATGGTACGCCATTCATCTCTCTGATCAAAAAACTAAAATTACTCTCCTCTTTCTATGACACGAAGCTGTTCAAACTATTCAAACATTATGTTTTTCTTGGCCTATCTTTACTATTTTTACCTTTTATCTTACCTGTGAGAGCTTATAAGCTTAAAATGTTTAAGAAGGGGGGGGGGGGGACACTAAAGGGTATTTTTTTTTATTTGATGAAATATCCTAAACTTCTATGTACAGTCATAATGTATATGTTTGGGAAGGGTGATTGCATATATTTTTTTTCGAAAAAAAAGTTGCCCGTTGCCATGGAAACGACGCCATACTGGAAAATAAACAACACATCTTAAAAAGTCAAAGGCTATTTTGTTTATCAACCGATTGCCATAATAGTTTGGTCAGTGGTAGAAAAAAGGAAAATAAAGAGGCTATAGAGCCCAATTTTTAATTTTTTAATTACAAACTTAAAAAATTATGTTCAAAGTTATTACTCGATTATTCCACTTGAAACAAGTTACATAATTTGCAATTACTCATAAATTTTCTTTTTTTTTTCAAACATCCGGCTCCTAGAGGACCTGCGTATTTGTATGACACTCACTTGTAGGAAGTTTGAAGACTGAGGGAGGAGATAGGTTTTTAGTGACGAAAATTGCAGTTTTGAGAAAAACGCATTTAAAAGTCAAAGTAAACGAGTATAGGGAAAAAAAACTGTCCTCTAGCTCTCTGATTAGATTGTGACCATATGACATAATTAAGAACAAAGTGATTGGTTGTTGAAGATAGAGGAGAGTTTTTACTTTTAATTGATATGTTTTTGCGTTTACTTAGTTATTAAGACTATTTGATATTCTTTCATGAAATCAGTCCACTGAAACTAAAAATGGGCAGGATTTAACCATACCATGGGTCACAAAATACGTTTTTTGAGTCGAAAAAAATGAAGATAAAGTTCTCATGCAATTTTTTATGCAGACAAATGGTCACATGACAACATCCCACCAAAATCTAATTTTTAGCAAACTGGGTCAAAATTCATCATTTTTAACTCTATTTCGAAAGTTTTGTTTACCATTTGTGAGTTTAGATAAATATCTACGTCCATTTATCTATCATTTAAAATAACCCTACCGCTCGGCGATCTTAGAGACCAAGAAAGGTGCATTCTTTTGGATGACTTCCCTGAAGTCCCAGTACGAAAGTTTTGGACAAGATGAGGATCATTTTAACCCTCTCCTAGCCAACTATAGGAAAATCGTCATCTTCGTTACGATACAACCAACATTTTTCTTATTTCTTTTGTACATCCACACAATTTGAATAATATTGTTATTATAGTTATAAGCACTAGATATCTTTTCCCTTTATTTCCTTTAAGTTAGAGTTTTACAATTTTATATTATGATGTGTGATAATGATGTTTTGATGGAAAAATATCGATATTTGAAGGACGTGTTTTCTGGCCCAATTGATTAAAAATGATTTTTTTTTTCAGATTTTGGCAATATAAATATACAATTAACTCTCTCCTTACCAGCCATTTTCAGGATTTCCCAAAAACTTCACACCCAACTAACACAAAATATAAACCGTCTATCTTTTATCTCTCTCAAGTAAAGTTCTTGCGATACAGAATTTCTTTAGCAAAACATGCACATTGTTCATTTTCTTTAAATTTTTTTAAATTTTATGATGTAAAAGAGAAATTTGAAAAAGAAAAATGTTGGTTGTATTGTAACGAATGTGACGATTTTCCTATAGTTGGTAAGGAGAGGGTTAAGTAAATGCCTGAGTCAACAGGAACAACCAATGTTGTCCAAGTGTGCATATCAGGGGCTAAATATATTGCCAAAAGGAAAGAAAGCGAGCTGGAGCCATGGACTCCCTTAGACACAGTCAAATACTTCAATGTCTCGCCTTGCCCCTTTTTCCGATAATTCAACTCCCTAGTTGATTGTAATTTAACAACAAAATAAAACCAACCAACAAACAAACAAACAATTATAAGTAAAGCTGATATTTATCAGCAACAATCTGTTGATATTAAATTTAGGTTGAGAAATGCAATGTACCCCGGGCTTTCATAAGAGGAGAATGACGATTATTGAGGAAGTAGTAGTAGTAGTAGTAGTAGTAGTAGTAGTAGTAGTAGTAGTAGTAGTAGTAGTAGTAGTAGTAGTGATAGTAGTAGTAGTAGTAGTAGTAGTAGTAGTAGTAGTAGTATAGTAGTAGTAGTAGTAGTAAGTAGTAGTAGTAGTAGTAGTAGTAGTAGTAGTAGTAGTAGTAGTAGTAGTAGTAGTAGTAGTAGTAGTAGTAGTAGTAGTAGTAGTAGTAGTAGTAGTAGTAGTAGTATAGAAGAAGAAGAAGATGGAGATGGAGAAGAAGAAAATGAAGAGGAGGAGGAGGAAGAGGTGGAGGAGGAGAGAAGGAGGAGAAGAAGAAGAAGAAGTAGAAGAAGAAGCTAAACAATTTCTTTTTCATCTCTTATAATCAACCCTTATCTTCTGTTATATTCTATCCAATCTAGGTGAAAGAGGAAGAAAGATTTTCCGTTTGTCTACAGGTGTTTCTGTGAGGAGTCAAAGTGACGCGTCTGGGAGGAAAATTTCTCAAACGTAAGTAACATTAAATACCTACATAATTATAAAAACGTATGTAACATAATATACATAATTATGAAAACTTAAGTAACATAATATACCTACATAATTATAAAAAAGTAAGTAACATAATATACATAATTATAAAAACGTAAGTAACATAATATACCTACATAATTATAAAAACGTAAGTAACATGATATACATAATTATAAAAACGTATGTAACATAATATACATAATTATAAAAACGTATGTAACATAATATACATAATTATAAAAACGTATGTAACATAATACACATAATTATGAAAACGTATGTAACATGATATACATAATTAGAAAAACGTAAGTAACATAATATACATAATTATAAAAACGTATGTAACATAATATACATAATTATGAAAACGTAAGTAACATAATATACCTACATAATTATAAAAACGTAAGTAACATAATATACATAATTATAAAAACGTAAGTAACATAATATACCTACATAATTATAAAAACGTAAGTAACATAATATACATAATTATAAAAACGTAAGTAACATAATATACATAATTATAAAAACGTAAGTAACATAATATACATAATTATAAAAACGTAAGTAACATAATATACATAATTATGAAAACGTAAGTAACATATTATACCTACATAATTATAAAAACGTAAGTAACATAATATACATAATTATAAAAACGTAAGTAACATAATATACATAATTATAAAAACGTAAGTAACATAATATACATAATTATAAAAGTTTTAGAATGTAGAGTATTTAGATAACCTTTTGTGACCTCATGCCCTAAACAGACACCTTGAATGGAATATAAAGGCTAAGTCATGAGGTTGAATATGAAGATTATGGTTATATTCAATCCCTTTAAAAAGTCTTATTCACCTAAAATTTTAATATTCAGACTTTAAATTTAATAGTTTAATGTCTTGTTAACCCTAGACATTTTATAATATTGAAATGGTCGGTCATATTTTTATTTAAAAAATACCTCTATAATATTATGATAGGTGTAAAAAGGTCGCCGAATAATTTTTACATCCTAAAGACCTTTTCGGTATGAGTTAATAATTAAAGAACAGCAAGACTTGCTGGATTTGTGTATTTTATATTTCGTATGAGAAGAGAATTATTTCTCTGAATGCTAAAAACGTACATGGGTTGCCACTAGAGCGGTTCTCCGTTAGAATTGGCGCTGGTATGACTCGTTCAAAGTTACAACAGGGCACCTATTGCATGTCGAACTTAGGAACTGGGTGCTTCCAGGTTACGAAACAAATACGATATCAATGTGCCATGCTGCTCGTAGCTGAAAAATGTCAAAGGTTGTAATCTGTCTAAAGAGCAAGTTTATATCGTGTGTTAATCTGCAGATCGTCCAGTGCCAGTAGGAAAACAAGCCGTCTGACCTACAGAGATGAGGCTAAAGAACAGGAAGAGTCAGAAGAAGCCATGAGAAGGAAGGAACGTAAGGATGCATTGATTTATTGGTCTATTGTCGAAGGTCAATGAGTGAACAGATCGGATAAAACAAATTGTAAAAGACAAAATGATAAATTTTTTTAGGAAAGTAGATAAAGAAAGGTTGCAATTTATATCAATTCAGAATAGATTTAGGGATGATGATTTTGCAGTAGCAATAAGTTTTTGCTTTGAATCGGCAGACAATCGTTGTTTCTACAGATTCAGTGTAAATTCTTCTTTAATAAAATTCTAATGGATGCATTATCTAGTCGCTTGGGTTGGAGGGGGGGGGGTAGGATTAAGAAACCCCCCGCCCCAAGAAAAAACAACAAAAAAAAACAACAAAAAAACAAAACGAAAACAAACCAAATAAAAAAAACCCAATGAACAAAACAATACAAACTTCAATCTAAAATGGTCTTGATTCTAACAGTTGTGAATTAGCCATTCTGAAATGTTTTTGCCACACCCAACTATTCCATTTGCTTATTTCCCACGTGTACATATATGCAGGTCTGACATAAGAACTCACTCATGGGCCTAATTTAACATTGTTGTGATGAAAAATATTATGCGTCATTTTTTTTTTGCGATTTCCATTACAACAATGAGTCCATAAGGGATTAATTAGATCATCGGACCTAAAAATAAGTGCACGTCGTTTATTTCCCATTCCCATTCAAGGCAGCTTTTCAATAACAAACATTATAATCATTTGAATTATAAAGAAGTCGTAGATTTAAATTGTTTTACTATAAATAGAAACCATTTGCAGATGTTTGAAATATTGAATTATTATTAACAGTTGGGTTTGGATTTAATTTGCTTAATAAATTCTGTATTATAAATTTGTTCTCATTTTTTGACGTTTTCTTTCTTGATTAATTATTAATTTAATAGCTTTCTTTCATTCGTGTCTTTTGATCTAACCTGTTAAATTTTGTTTTATATCAAATAATTTTGTTTAAATTTTTTAAATTAAAAAAACTTTAAAATATTGTCTTTTCAAATTAATATTTTCTTTTATTTTTAACCATGTTTTTATCCATCTTTTTAAAATACACCGGTCAACAATATTTAACACAAACATTATTGTTTACACTAATCTGTCTCGCTGATATTGATGTTATAAAATAATGCTATTATATCATGTGTTTTCTCTCCTTATCTCCTCATTCTTCTTTGCCATTTATTTAGCAAGGGACGGAAGTCAGGACGGTAGGGGCATTTCTCGTATTTACCACGGTTATCTTCCTTAGCATATCACCAATCTGCTGTGTGCTCTCCCTCTTATGTATTCTGTCCACTGTGTGTTATCCCTCTCTTGATTTAGTATGATGCACTTCTCTCTCTCTCTCTATTGTGTGTAATGCATGAATGCACGATTTTATTCTTTCATGGTCTGTAATGGTATTGTCACCGTCTATTATTATTATCATTATTATTATTATTATTATTATTATTATTATTATTATTATTATTATTATTATTATTATTATTATTATTATTATTATTATTATTATTATTATTATTATTATTATTATTATTATTATTATTATTATTATTATTTATTATTATATTATTATTATTTTATTATCTATCTCTATTTCCTATTTATTATCTCATCATATTCTCTCTCATTATATTATTATTATTATATTATTATTATTATTTATATTATTATTATTTATTATTATTATTTTATTATTATTATTATTATTATTATTATTATTATATATTATTATTATTATATTATTATTATTATTATTATTATTATTATTATTATTATTATTATTATATATTATTATTTATTATTATTATTATATTATTATTATTATTATTATTATTATTATTATTATTATTATATTATTATTATTATTATTATTATTTATTATCATCATCATCTTTTTCATTTATTATTTTTAAAAAATAAATTATTTTTTATTAATATTGATATTAACGCCCTACTGCTTGTTAAGCAGAGGGTGTCAATGAATTAATACCCTTAAGGTAGGAAGGCTTGATTGCGCACACATAATGACCAATAACTCGGGCAGCACTTTTCTGGCAGTCTGTGTGATTTATTCTCTGTCACAAATTCTGTTTTACATCTTCCCAATAGCAACATATTCTAACATCTATCAAGTTCCAAACCATTCTTTAAACAATATTTTATGGACAATAAAGATCTATTATTATTATTATTATTATTATTATTATTATTATTATTATTATTATTATTATTATATTATTATTATTATTATTATTATTATTATTATTATCATCATCATTATTATTATCATCTTTTTCATTTATCATTTTTAAAAAAATAAATTATTTTTATTAATATTAATATTAACGCCCTACTGCTTGTTAAGCAGAGGGTGTCAATGAATTAATACCCTTAAGGTACGAAGGCTTGTTTGCGCACACATAATGACCAATAACTCAGGCAGCACTTTTCTGGCAGTCTGTGTGATTTATTCTCTGTCACAAATTCTGTTTTACATCTTCCCAATAGCAACATATTCTAACATCTATCAAGTTCCAAACGATTCTTTAAACAATATTTTATAATATATTCAATATCTGTGAAGAAGTGATATTTTATGTAACTATATTTAATACTAATATTAACCAACATATTTTAACAGACTAGAAATTGATACTTATTACCATGCATGCTTTCTTAATCTTGCTTGTTCTAAGTTCTGTTTACCAATACCTATAAGGCTTATGAGTGCTGATTGAAAAGACAACCGAGGTTTTTCATGTGCATTCTGTTAATCTTCACTAGAGTTATATAAAACGTTAATCTTACTTGTGAGTTGCGTATACTTAATTTTTGCATAGAAACGAGCAATATTACGAGTTGAAAGTGCTCGAGTGAGTGCTTAATATATCCTAATCACATGTAAGATTCATCTGATTACATTCTTAGATATTTTACTTAAGAATATGATGAATCTCTAAATATATTGTTTGTGTGTAAGTGTAAAAGATGCTAAATAGAAACTGATAGGTGTAGCATGGTACGAAAACACAAGTACAAGGTACGAAAACACAAATACAAGGTACGAAAGCAAAGTAAAACAACAGCTATGTTTGATGCGAGTGTCCTTCGTGTTGAGAGATTACAAGTGTAAATTTGCATCTCCATCTTGTTTCCAAGTCATATGTAGACATTCAATAGTTTCATGATGGATTCCTCACCAGACATTTGAACAAGTATACTGACATTAAAGAAAAACACAACAATGCTCATTTTACGGTTATTGCTACTATACTAAACATTAGCAAATCCACTGCGGTGTACGTTGGAAAACAGCATTTTGTCACTGGTAGTGTCAGTTAAAAAAAAAGAAGTGTAATTGATCCCTTACCTTTTTGTTGAGACCCTAGAAAGTCTGGTCATGAGCTCAGAAAGGCCTCTAGTGAGCACGGAGTGTTTATTTCACTACGCACTTTCAGGAGACGTATTCTCACAATAGATTGTACAGCCTACCGACCTGTAAAGGAGCAGCTCTTGCTTTTAACACGAGCAATGATGAAAAAAAATCGATCTTAGTGGGCCAAACAGTACTAGGACCGGAGCGCAGATGACTGGGAAAATTGGTTTTCAATATCGCGACTATTCTTTAGTGCATGGACAAAGTACAATGTCGTCAGAAAATATGTGTCCAAAAAGAGCTGAAAAGTAACCATATTCACTAGACAGTAATTTAATGTATTCACAAATAGCGATGTGTTTTGGAGGTCCTCTTGCTACGATGGTGTCAAAGATCTCTATCGACTAGATGGCATGATGAATATTTGATGGTTTTAAACAATTTTATTCAGAAATGAGGATGTTGAGGATGTTGTCCCAAAAAAATATAAAGTGAGAAATGAACGAATCCGAAGGTTGACTTAAGTGAAGAATGTATCAATAAAGATGAGAGAAGATAGATTGAAATGGTTCGGACATGTAAAGAGACCAGAGAGGGAGTACGCGGAAGGAAAGTATTGGAGTTACAACTAGCGGGAAAGAGGAAAAAGGGACGCCAAAAGACTAGATGGTTGGATAGAGTAAAGGACCATATGAAAGAATGGGCCTGGAAGAAGATGATGCGCTGAATTGAGATGCATGGAGATGTGGCATTCATTATGTCAACCCTGCAAATGCGGGATAAGCTGAAAGAAGAAGAAGAAGAAACAATTCTATTCTCCTGAATATGAGGGGCATACATTTTCCATAAAACCCTGCTTCGTGTCATACAACAAAGCTGGTCAAGGTTTATTTGACGATTTGACGATCCACGACATAGCATAGACCGTGTTTACATAGATTAAATACAAAATTGTATCTATGAGTTGGTAATTAAGGTATTTATATCCTTTCACTTCTACTTTAACATGATTTGCATTCGGTGTCAATGGAATTATTCTATCTATCCTAGCTTAACATTATATCATCACGAATCCTTGTATCTCCTTTTCTGAGTTCTCTCGTTCAATCACATTATTATCTAAAAATCACCTTTCAGCATCTACTGAGATTCAGTGTCAAGATGTATCAATCCTATTGGTATAGCAATCGACATATTTTGTTTGCATACAGTCATATATGTCTCTTTAAATCTATTGAGGGTTATCTCATGGCTGTATAAATTTTTAGATATAAATCTCTCACTTTCCTTTTACAAAGTACACTCTTTTAAGAGATTATTGTAAAGTATGCCAAACAAATATATCATTAATGTATGGTTATTCGTCTGTAATCGTTTCGTTGTGTCTGAGGTGAAATATTCGTTTTTATTCTTTTCATGCTTATTTAAGGGAATTAAAATTTTTATTTGATGTAAACAAACACCAAAAAAAAAACAACAAAACAAACAAACCCCCCCCCCCAACAAAACAAACAAAAAAAAATACAACAAAATAAAACAAAACAAATCAATGAAACAAACAAACAAACAACCAATTGCCAATTTAGGGTTCCAATGTTTGACCTTTTAGTGGATGGTTAAGAAGGATGATGACTTGTCATATTCAAAACACAAAATCTGGGTATTTCCCTGACATTGTCATTCGTTAAAGGATAAAAAACAAAGGCCTAACAGTTCTTAGGGCCTACTAATATCTCAAGACATATAAACGGTTGGTTGAAATGTCGTGTACTTGCACAATTTACACGCAATACCTCACTCGACTCAATTGTAAATGAACCAAAGACCACGGCGGATAGTATCTCTAAGTGCAAAATAGAAAAGGACGCACAACAAGAGACTTTTACTGTATGAAATTAAGATTTAGATCCTTATGAAGCAGTCTGAGGAGTTTTAGCATAATGAATTAATGGACTCAAAATATTCATTTATTTATCTAAATAATCTATAAACGTATCTATCTATTAAAACATGTTCATTTGCACAGAATCATCATCTGTTTTATTCATGGTTGCTTTATAAATAATCTATAATAGGATCGATGTTTACTGTCAAAGTTTATGTTTATTTATTGTCTGTTAAATGACATTTTAATTGCAACCAACTTGTGTACTTACAAAATGTTATCGTTTCTCTCATTCCCAAATCTAACCATCACAATCCCTAATCCCCAATCCACATACGAATCGCTCATGTATAAGATTTACATAAAGCTTTTTAATTAGAGTCGTATGTTACATAATAATGATTAAATAACATTATGATAAATAACATTTGTATAACGCCTTAACTTGATTTCTACAGGCTCTAGGCGCTTTAAATCTTCTGTTTGATACCAAATGTAATGAACAAGTATTACGGTGAAATGGTTCGTGGAGTGACATCAATGAACGATATTATAAGATTCCAACAATAAGGCACACATAACGACGAACACTCTCCATAGTGTCGATGGAAATAGTAATGTTGTCCCTGTTTTACAAGACCCACAACTGAGCATCTTGTAACTGGTCAATAATGGGGAAAATGTTCTGATAAGATTATAAAATCAATGTTTTGACTTGGCCGAGATTAACTTCAGACTTGAATTGCATCGAGCACGTTCAAGGCCTTTTAGGGCGTCGGATTGATAGGAATAGAACGCTATTGCCCAAGTGGAAATTCAACATCTTGTGAAATCTGTGTGCCGCGACAAGTGTTTTCAACCATCGAGATGATCATACGAGCTACTAAAGAAAAAAAGCGCATGATTCAATGTTAACAGCGATTTGTATAAAATATTATTTTCGAGTAGTTTTCATTTTTATATGGTTTAAACGTATTATTATAAATGTTGTAAATGTTACAGACCAATAACAATATATTTCCCTTGATTCGCTGTGTCTGACAACCTGTGATATAAGCAAAATATAAGTTAACAGTTTTTTTATCGGGAGTCAACAATTCATCAACAAGTGTAAAGCAACATGTGTATAATCAATTGTATATTATTGCAACCAGGGGGATTTCATCAGATCTTTGTAAATCAATTGTCAACAGTCAACAACATATCATCTCCATGTGGTAACTTCAAGGTCTAAAGTGAGAGAGTCCATCAGATGACGGATTGGACCAGTTGATTCCAATGGCAACCGGACCTCCTAACAAAATACAATCAATACTTTTTAAAGAGTTCGCAAAGATGTATTTTATCAACATGAATCGGAGCATAATATAATGGCCGTATTCATTATCACTATGATCAACAATAGATTTTCATTTTACTGTTTTTTTTTTTCATTACAATATAATACCTTGACAATGTTTTGGTTTTTAGACATGTAAATACATATGTGTGTACACCCCCCCCCCCTCCGCCACCACCGCCCACACCAATTATCTGCTTCTTGCATCTCGCCTCAAATCACCCTTTTTGTTTATTTACAATTCCCCATTGCAACCCAGGTGCCATGCAATCCATACCCTTTGCCAAGAAGAGAAGAGAAACACTCTACAAAGGTAAATTGCTCGTCCATGAATTCATTATGCCTGTACACCTGGTCATACAAGATTGCCATTTGCCTTCTTTTCGTTGCTCTGTTGACCATTCATTTGATGGTTTGTTATATATTTTTTAAAAAGTCAAATACGCTTGCAAAATGTATGCGTCGTTAAAAAACAAGATGTACGGAATGATAAACTATAAGAATGAACAAAAATCGATGTAAGAGAAAAATGAGCTTGCGTGGCTGGACTAAGGACGAAACACTGTCACGGATCTTTTCAGAACATGAAAATATAGACTAGTTGTAAAATATTGATTAAAAAAATATTACTATTTTGTAAAATATACACATCTGTGTCCTGTCTCATCATTCATTCATTCATTTATTCATTATTCGATTCATTCATTCATTTATCTGTTTATTCGTGTCTCTATTCCTTCATTCAAACGTTCGTTTATTCATTTCATGTTGTCATTCCATCTCTTCCTATGCCAATATACTCGTCAATTTATAGTTTGATACATTTACTATACAGCATGTTTGTCACTATCCTG
>NC_088370.1:22942068-22944568 GCF_034508935.2 Berghia stephanieae | reverse complement strand
GACGCAAGAAAAATGCTTGATGAAATATTATATATATCGCTATTCTCCATCACAAAACCCTCAATAAATTATAACAAAATCATAAATCAAGCTATAATGAGTATTACGAGCCGGTGGCAAAGTACCAATGGCCATAATGAGTTATAGTTAATATTTCAATATATCTGATTTCTCTCAAGGAATTAAAGGAGAACCCGCAATCAAAAGACTTTGAGATAAAAAAACTATATACAATAAAATGTAATCCATTTTATTATTACCTCAATGTATACAATTTATTTTATAAGATATTATGTCGATTTCATTCGAGTACAATTGAATATATGATGTTTGTTCATATTGTTACTAACACTTCATTTCTTGATCTCCTTTGTTTTGTTTTGTCCATCCAGAGTCACGACGGGGCATCACGGAGGTAAGCATAATTGATACCCAAATAATGTAGTAGTAGTAAGCTTCGCAGTCCGAATGACGCTTGCTAAGAATAGTGTGATTCAGTTATGGTCGATAAGTATAGCTGCTCTCTCCATCCATGTTGTTAATCGTTTCCATTGGTCACGGTCCTGGGCCAGAGTTTTGAGGCTGTCAAGATCTTGTGACTTTAGTACGGAGGGCACTGCAGTATTTCTTAGTTCTTCAGGGATTAATTCGGCCTCATCTGAATCCAGAAATTTCTGATATGTAGAGAGGTCCTGGTTCAGGGTAGTTACCCAAATAATGACATATTAATAACGATATATAGCTAGGCATTGATGCAATTCAATGGCGTGCCATGGCAGTTAGGCTCCACTATACTTTCTTTTTGACAGAGCCAAAGCTGTTTTTGCCCATGTCTCATTTTATTGTTCAGTCTGATGAGATACTGTGACTTTGTACCAATGTCAGATGGATTCGAACCTTAGGCCTAGAGTCACTTGCCAAGGATAAAAAAACAAAAAAACAAAACTTAAGTGTCTGTCACTTTACTTCTAAATGGTAAAAAAAACGTTGGGTTTTCATTACACGAGCTATTGAAATGATCATATGCGTTTATCTATCAAAGTCATGCCATACGCCAGACGGATATAACGTACCAGTACACAAAACTATGAGTAACCTTCTAATCTGATTGATAGAATTTAGTGAGTACAGATAAACAAATGGCTGTCTAAAAAAATAACAAGAAGCAGAGTGATGGCAGTTTAGTTCCTTCTATATTGCATTACACTCACAAATCACAATTTTAGCAAGACATTAACTCATCAATGTATTTATACTTTCTATCCAATGAATGTTCTAGAACATTAACTTATCAATGTATTTATACTTTCTATCGAATGAATGTTCTAGAACATTAACTCATCAATGTATTTATACTTTCTATCTAATGAATGTCTAGAACATTAACTCATCAATGTATTTATACTTTCTATCCAATGAATGTTCTAGAACCAAGAGAGACGCCTCCACCGATTCAGGACTTCATAGTCAAAAGGAAAATGACGGAACTGGTAAGAAAAAACCCAAAATAATGTTGAAATATGTTATAAAGAAGAATATGATGGGGGTGGGGGGGGGGGGGGGGGGGGGGGGGGGGGGGGGGGGAGGGAGTGATGCCACTTTGGGGAATCTGTCATAGAATAGAAATGGTCTTGTAATTTATATCTCCATGTTACTTAATAGTAACAATCTAATGATTGGTGAAATGATTTGAATTGGCCACTGTTTGAATAGACACTCTTGGTGCTTCAATGTGAAGGATGTATAAATACCTTTTGCATCCCATTGAATTGGAATAAACTGATCAATACAAAAACCAACAATAAAACAAAAACAGAAAAGATAACTGAAATACGTAAAAGATACCGTCGCCTAGGCATGCCATGAAGGAAAATAGATAACTCATCAATCAAACTTGTGATGTCAACAGGAATCACGTATGTTGTCCAAATTGAGCAAATTGGGAGTTAATTATCTTTCCCAAGGATAAAAAACCCCGCCTGAAGTAGCGCTCGAATCCGGTACCTTCCAGGTCACAGTGCAATGCCTTAACGACTCTGCCACCTCGTGCCCTATCAATACAAAATGAAGGGGTAAATCCGACACCGCAAATCGAGGGCGAGATGAGATTTGACAATAACCTAACATTGTATCCTTGCTGTTTTCTCTTAAGTCCATTCGTCCATAAGACTTGGACAAATAATCCGATGATTAATTCATTGAAACCCAACTAGTGTCACCATTATTGCATTCTTAGTAAAATAGTACAAAATATTTCCAATTATGGTAGAACGGAACTTAGGCTGTAAAGGGTTAACGTTAAAATGATAAGGGTTATTGATTTTTTGTTGTTGCTATTCTGCCGTTTTATTGAAGAACACAGTATGTGCTATTTGGTTACTATTGCATATACTGTGTTTTGTAAAACAACGGCAGTATTTGTGACAAATCGCGCCGATAAGACATTAGACGTCTACATTTTGATGATTTTCAAAATTGAATGAAAAGTTCAAATTACAAG
>NC_088370.1:22927068-22937068 GCF_034508935.2 Berghia stephanieae | reverse complement strand
AAGTATTTATTAGTACATGTCTTAGCACATGCACATGTTTTTATACCGGGAAAATCTCCGCACCCTCTCCTCCTCCTCCTCCTCCTCCTTCCATAATACCTGACAAAACCGTTGTTTTGGGAAGAAAAATTACACATTAGCAATGCATTCAAACAGAGGGTAGGAAATGTGACACTAGTAAACACACCTCACTGATCAAAACAAAACATGCATTTTTTATCTTTATGTGTGTTTAAATCTTTATAATTAGATAATCTAAACTGATCGATCGTAAAGTAGTGAATTACAATTGAAATATCGATTTATAACATATCACAATACCTGTTTGGCTTTGATCGGTGAAGTGTGATTTCTTCTATTTCATTTAAACCCGTTATAACTATATTCTATAAATAACGCACTGTGTTCAAAACAATAATATGTGTGATCACGACTGATACAAAAAATGGAATTTATTTTTTTTTTTTATTTTTAGAGAACACGAAAGATAGTTGATTTTATTTATTTTTCTATTTGAGATAAAGGAAACTGTTTCTTCAAGTGCCAAAAACTAAAATGTCATAATATTTATTCTGTTTAATCTAACTTTCATTTCACTTTTTAACATCTGGTTGTCCCCGTCATAATAGTTTTTTAGACGTTATATCACAGGTCATGTTGCCATTTTAATACCCATAATCCAAGGCAAATTTAGGGTAATCTTTTACTGTGATGAAAATATTTTGTGGGGGGTAAAAGAGTTTTCCATTAGAAAATTATAGCCGGCAAAACACTCACAACAGTTACTTTCTCTGTTTTAATACCGGGAAAATATCCGCACCCTCCTCCTCCTCCTCCTCCTCCTCTTCTTCTTCTTCTTCTTCTTCATCATCCTCCTCCTCCTCCTCTTCTTCTTCTTCTTCTTCTTCTTCTTCTTCTTCTTCTTCTTCTTCTTCTTCTTCTTCCTCTGTGCTACTGCTGCTCTTTTTCTTCCTCAACCTCCTCCTCCTCTTCCTCCTTTCCTTTAATATCCCTAAAAGTTTATTTTTTCCCTTCCCATAATATCTCTAGGAATATAACTACAATATACATTCATACACTAACTAATATCAATAGCACATGAAATCCGATACTCTGATGTGCATAGATATTTGTATAAATCGGACACAGTGTATTGTAGGCTTGATAGTACACATCTGTGTAGTCACTATCTTAGGTTTCAATACTATTCTTAATAGCTTCTTAAATAACTCCATAAACGCTGGAAGGTTTATATTGAATGGGGGTTGGGAGAGTTGTTTTTTTTATAGACCATTATAAACAATGTATTCAAAGCGCTTTGTACGGGGTACCAAGTCTAAAACCATATCTAACATTTAGATCTAACGAGATATGACGCCTGTGAGGTGGTAATTTTTTTTTTCTGGACAGATACAATACTGTTATCTGCCAGATACTTATTTGATACCTAAGTACGCAGAGATGATACAACCCATAGTGGGCAGGGAGGCACTTACTGTGTCTTCTATCCCCCTATATCTGTTTTCCAACATGCTTTCTGTCTTTGACTTGGAATGAGATTACTTGGTTTTGTCCAGGTCCCTGGTAAGATACCCTAGCTGGGAGGGAAACAGTTAAATGTATAGACTTTTGAGAGATGATATTGTTTTCCTTGTAAATCATCGTCTGATATGAACTGTCTTGTTTTGTTTACATATTATATATGATTTTTAAACATTTGAGTGTATCCCTCTTAGTTGGGACCTGTGCTTATGTCTGGATGAGACTTTTAGGTGATCTCAAGCTAAGTACTTTGATAGTGTGCTCTTGGAATCCACATCTGTTTCCTATTTGAACAAATTCCCCATTGTCTTACCTCTTCTTGGGTGATTTAATTGTAATTCTAGAACTTTTTACTATCCAATGTTCTTTCTTTTTACTGGCGCTGATATGACCTTAATGCGTTGCAAGTGCCGTAAAACGCTTTAAAAGATAAAACAAACAGAGATGATGCAAATAAAGGGTCTTTTTTTTGGACTCCGTTTTGCACCACAGCCTGCGGGGAATCAAACCAAGGGCAACCTTTCTTAAACCCCGGAATTCACACCGGTTAAAGATTTTTTGACAAGTTTTATGTCATTATGTTTTATCTGTATATGAAATTATAACACTTATATGGCTGTATTGTGGAAGGGTTGGTTTTTCTTTCGGTGTGGAATAGTATTGACCGTTTATCAATACGCCTTGTTGAACTTCTCGATGTATTTTATTGACTATTATACCATTGCACTTCGATTATTTCCTAAACGGATTGAATAGAAACCCGATAACTTTTATAATGGATGCAATGGTGTGTGTGTGTGTGTGTGTGTGTGTGTGTGTGTATGTGTGTGTAAGTGTGTTGATTCAATCGATCCAGTGGCAGGAAAGACTGGATGTATGCAAACGAGTCATTAGGATATTATAGGAATTTCATGGATTCTATGTGTGTATTGTTGTGCGGCTATGTGGTCTAATGGTATGACACTCGCTTTTGGGTCGGAAGGTCCTGGGTTCGAGCCTCGCGCTCGGCGCAGTTGAGTCCTTGGAAAAGGCTCTTTACTCACATTCTCGCACCGTACTCAGGTGTAAAATGAGTACCTCGCCGTTAACAGCGTTGTCTTTGTCCGAAAAATTATAATATCGCCTAACAGGCGTCATGTCCCGTCCTACATGTTAAATGTTGCTGTTTACCAGGGACCCCGTGTAAAGCGCTTTGAGCACATTTAGTGGATATTGCTGATATATAAAGCTCATTTTTTATTTTAAAAAAAAAAATATTGTAGAGGAATCAAAAACATAAATTCGGTTCTATCCCAGGATCTAGCTGGTTCCTCTTGGTAGTTGAGTGTTCTCCATATTAAACTACCGGGTCAAATTAAATTGCTTTATAACAGAGGTTGGTTCAACATGTTTATTCTTCTTCTCTAGAAGTTGACAGATTTGGAGGCAAGCCAAGGGGATCGAACCTCCGGCCGTTCTTTAAAAAGCGCTTTGAGGTTTCGACGAAAGGCACTATAGAATTATTATTATTATTATTATTATTATTATTATTATTATTATTATTATTATTATTATTATTATTATTATTATTATTATTATTATTATCATCATCATCATTATTATTATTATATATTATTATTATTATTATTATTATTATTATTATTATTATTATATTATTATTATTATTATTATTATTATTATTATCAATAATAATATTTAAGGCAAAAATAATAGATTTCTTTATTCTCTCCTTACTAACCATGGAAAAATCGCTACATTCGATACAACTCGACCAATTATATTTTCATTCTGATTTCTTTTGCACACCATAAACTTAAAAGGAATTTGTTTTGGTCATAGCTCTAAAAACTTGAAATTGTGTTGTGGAGCTCATGGTGTTGAACAATACTCTATACATAGAATATAATTGTTGCTTTTCTGTTTGAGTAGGAACATCTATTTATGTGTTGGTTAGTTGTAAAGATTTGGGGAAATTTCTGAAAAAGGCTAGTAGAAATTTATTAACAATGTGTATGTGTGTGTGTGTGTGTGTGTGCGTGTGTGGGAATGGAAATTTGTGTGGATAGGTGTATGACTGTATTTTGTTTGTCTTTGGGTGTGTATGTGTATGTATTTAATTTTGTATATAAATATATAACATTGGCGCCTGATATAATATCAATAACATTACCATGTGTTTTAACACTGTGTTATAATAACTGATATACAATATACATTGTCTCATTGAAGAGCGCCATTAACAAGACTACAATATTCCCAGTGGGGTGGAACGAGTTGCCTTGAGAAGCAATCAAATGTGTTATCATTTCTGTTTCTATTTCTTGAATTTCGACACTTTGGGTGTCGAGTTACAACGCAGACCGGATACTCCATTTATCGCGCAAGCAACTTAAACGTAAAGAAGCCCGTGGCGAATCCGGATTCAGAAAAAACATTTTAAAATCCCTACAGTATGTATGATCTTGTTGAAAGTACACACTGCAATAGATTCGCGTCCTATCTAAAGGAATGCAAGCAATTGTAAATATCACTTTAACGTAGGGACTTTATATGCGTAAAGCACTACATTTTTTATCCTAATTTGAATATTTATACAAGAAATATGTAAATGTAAATATGTAAATGTAAATAATGAATTTATATAGCGCCTAAACATCCACGTCAAATGTGCTCTGCGGCGCTTTACATAATAAAAATAAAGATAAAAATGTTTAAAAACAACAAAATTAAAAATTACGACACTACATGATACATAATAAGCATGCATACAAAAACAAAAAACAAATATCAAAGCAACATCTATTTTATGAAAAATAAGCCTCGCGGAACAACTCAGTCTTCAGACATTTCCTGAAAGATGATAAATTTTCACAGGACTTTGTCCGAGGACTAAGTGCGTTCCATAGGCGTGGAGCTATAAATGAAAAGGCGTTTTCACCGAAAGTGGATTTTGAGGTGGTAACTTTTAGAAGTTGGGACTGAGATGATCTTAAATTTCGAGTGGGTTCATATTTTTTAATCAGTTCCTGCAAATATTCAGGTGCCAATCCATCCAGACATCTAAAAACATAGCACAATATTTTAAATTCTATCCTATACTTCACAGGAAGCCAGTGCAATTCCTGGAGAACTGGTGTCATATGACCTCTTTTTTTCGTTAATTTTATAAGTCTAGCCCCTTTATTTTGAATTTTTTTGTAGTTGACAGCCAATGAGAAGGGAATTGCAATAATCTAATCTGCTAGTAATAAACGAATTAACAAGCATCTTTGTAATATCTTCATCAATATAATGTCTGATTCTTCCAATGTTTCTAATGTGGTAGTTACAACATTGGCATATTTTTTTAACATGATCTTCCATGGATAACCCTTGATCTAAATACACCCCAAGATTTCTCACACAAGAACTAGGTTTAATAGCATTTTCGCCCACTCGTATCTCATTTGTAGATATTTTTGAGAGTTGATACCTATTTCCAAAAATGATCATTTCCGTCTTGTCATCATTAAATTTAAGTTTGTTTAGTTTCATCCAATCCTTTATGTTTGCAATGCAATTTTCCATAACAGATACCGATGACAGCTCTGAATCATTATTGAGTTTTGTATACAGCTGAGTGTCATCAGCATAAAAATGAAAATCAATGGGAAAAGTGGATAACATATGAGAAAGGGGAACAGTATACAATGTAAAAAGGAGGGGGCCGAGAATAGATCCCTGAGCACTCCACACGTTAATATGGATGGAGTTGATACATGGTTTTCTATAATTACTGACTGCGTTCTTTCAAACAAATATTCCTTTAACCAGTCCAAAGCTGTGCCACTGATATAAAATTGATCACGTAATCTAGTCAAAAGTAAATTTTGATCGATAGTGTCGAATGCCGCACTTAAATCTAGTAAAACAAGCATCGCAGCACTTTTATTATCTATATCATTAACAATATCATTAAAAACTTTAAGTAATGCCGTTTCCGTGCTATGGAAGGCTTTGTAGGCAGATTGAAATTTAACATTTAAGGCATTCATCTCTAGATGGTTAATAATACGAGCAGCAACGACTTTTTCGATTAATTTAGAAATGAAATTTAAATTTGACACAGGTCGAAAATTATTTAACTCATTGCAGTCAAGATTTGCTTTTTTCTTCAGGGGTCTAACCAAGGCATGTTCCAGCATATTTGGAAAATCGGGCAACGTTAGACTTTCATTTACGATAGATGCAATTGCTGGAGCAAGATACTTTGATCATGATTTTATGAGCCAAGTTGGTGTTTTATCTAGCGGGCATGATTTATTAGGCATATCTGACAAAGTATTTTTAACTTCCTCTATTGTTACGGGTTCAAACGACGTTAACATTTTATAACGGCGGGTGTTCATAGATTTAGTTGGTCGTGTCGTGCAGGTAAGTGTTGTGTCCCCCTGTAGTGTCTCTTCCTTTGATGTTGATCTTCCGGGCGATGTCACGTGCCTTGTCATTGTTGTGGTGTTCATTGGTGAAGTCGTGCTTGTTGTTTCAACTAGTGATGTCGTGCTGGAATGTAGATTTGTGGGGCTATCGTTGTCTAGTTCCTGTCGGATGTTGGAAATCTTCTCAATGAAAAAGGTGTTGAATTTGTCACAGAGTTCTTTTGGAGATGTATTTGTAGGTAGATTATTTGTATTCGATGGTGTGATCATTTCTTTGACAGTATTGTAAAGCTTTTTCGAGTCGAGTTTGCTTTTTATCAGAGTGTCCTTCACATATTGCCGCTTGGTACTGACTATTAGTTGGTTGGTATAATTTTTGGCTTTTTTATATATTTGCTTATGAATTTCAAGTCCAGACTTACGCCAAATACCTTCCTTATGACGTCTGCATATCTGCATTTTATCGGAGTTACGTTGCCTACTCTCCGGAATTCAAATACTTTCTTTTCTACATGTTATGCGTTTCATGTCACCATCAGGATAGTAATGATGGAGATTTAAATGAATCATGTATTTAGTTTAGCTAATCGTCCATACTATTAATACAAGATATCTAAACATGCAAATTGACTTTTTGCTGAAATTTTCTTTTTTCACTACCTTTTGCTACATTCCCATTTTCTTTTGTCAAATTTCCCAAGGGAATGTCATGTTAGTTAATTGACTTACTTAACTCATCTCCTTCTTTCTCTCCATTTCACTTGATCACCATCTCTCCCTCTCTCCTCTCTCCCTCTCTCTCCTCTCTCCCTTTCTCTCCCTCTCATTCTCTCTCTCTCTCTCTCTCTCTCTTTCACACACTCTCTCTTCTTTCTCTTTCTCTCTCTCTCTTCTATCTCTTTCTCTCTTTCTCTCTCCTCTCTATCTCTTTGTCTCTCTCTCTCTCTCCTATTTCTCCTCTCTCTTTCTCTTTCTCTCTCTCTTTCTCCCTCTCTTTCTCTCTCTCTTTCTCTCTCTCTCTTTCTCTCTCTCTCTCGCTCTCTTCCTCTCTCTCTTTTTCTCTCTGCTCTCACTCTTTCTCTCTCTCTTCTCTCTTTCTCTCTATTTCTCTCTCTCGTCCTCTCTCTCTCTCTTTCTCTCTCTCTCTCTCTCTCTCTTCCTTTCTCTCCATGTTTCTCTTTCCTCTCACTTTTTCTCTCTCTTCTCACCTCCTTACTCTCTCTCTCTCTCTCTCTCTCTCTCTCTCTCTCTCTCTCTCTCTCTCTCTCTGTGTGTGTGTCTGTCTCTTGTTCTAACACCCTTTTCGGCGTGTTTGAGAACATTCGTTTGCGTTATGGAAATGTCAAAACAATGCCTCTATATAATTCCCATTATTTTCAATAGAAAAGCTAAAATTCATCAACTTACAATTTGCCGTTCCGAAAATAAATATCAGATTCAAAATATTTCTGGCCTTTTCAACCCCCCACCCCCCCCCCCCCCCCCCCCCCCCGTCGCGTAGTTGACGTTCTTTTCCCTCATCCCCGCAACTGATAAAAGAGGACTACAAAACATTTCAAGTGTGAAAGATCAAAGTAAACATGCCAGATACAGCCGTTGAAAACGGTTTAAATGTCTTGACTTGCCAATGAATGAACAGTCCTCTTTTGTACTATGAAGTAACACATTTATAAAATTTGGGGCAAAAATCTCAACCTTCAAATATTATCGGATTAATATGACTCTCAGCTTGTCAAGCCTCTCAAACCTGGGTGGGGTTCCTGACCTCCCATAGTGGGCAGAGAGGTACATACTGTGTCTTCTATCCCCTTATATCTGTTTTTCAACATGCTTTCTGTCTTTGTCTTGCCATGAGATTACTTGGTTTTGTCCTGGCCCTGGCCGGAATCCTGGCTGTGAGGGAAACAGTCAAATGCATAGTTATTGTTTTGGGAGATGATATTTATTTCCTTGTAAATCATCTATCTGTTATGTATTATTATATTTGTTATTTTGAATGTATAATGTAAGCATTTGAGTGTATTCCTCTTTGTTGGATTTTGCGCTTGTGTCCGGATGAGACTTATAGGTGATAGCATATGTACGCTCTTTGAATGTACATCTGATCCCTATTTGTTCCCATATCCCCTTTGTCTTACTTTCTCATGGGTGCTTTAATTGTAATTCTAGAACTTTTTACTATCCCATTTTCTTCCTTTTTACTGGCGCTGATATAATCTAAATGAGTTGCAAGCGCCGTAAAACCATTAAAAACAAAAACAAAACAAACCTCTAACCTCTCAAATCGATTTTCGGAGGACGCGTTTTCTGCCCCAAATTTTATAAACTTGTTTTTCAGAGTACGACAGTCAGTTCTACCGTGCCCTTTGTCTTTTTTCATTTTGTTGGAAGAAAACAAACGTCAGACATCAATGGATAAAGTAATCCACATCTCCTGGATAGTTTATAGATAGAATGCGCTTGGCCAAGGAGTTCACAACATTGCCATCCGGAAGTATAACGGACCAACAACAAACTCTGTGTACATGAACTTATAGTCTGGTTATACAGTTTAGTGAGAACAACTCACAAACGCGGATGGCAAAAACAATAACAAAGGCCTGAGTGACGTCATCTGCATACTATCTATAGACCCGATACAGTCTGGAATTTGATAATTGATGACAGGATGAGAGACATTAAATCGATTGAAATATAAAGGAGTTTGTTTTAGCCAAGAACGAAAACAGACATTTTGTGAGAATACGAGTGGCAATTTATAGATTTTGTTGTTTAAATGTGATAGGATCGAGACGACAAGAAGTCAATTTAATATTGTCTGGAATACCATGTCCATCATTTAAAGCCTTAAGCCTTAAGGAGTTATATCAACTTATAATGGCTCCTGTTATCTAATCATCTAGTTATACATGGTGACTTGAGCGATTTCTGTATGAGAAAAACAATGCCACTAGGTTCTTTGTGAGTTGCTAGTCGCATCTTTGTAACTGATGTTTTCGAAATCAGAAATATCAATATTGGATAATGTCAAATCCTGCCGTCAATGGGTTAACATAAGTCATGTTTGCATTTCAATGCGTTGTGTTTGAAGGTTGTGTCAGAAAGATTTCAATGTATTTTCATTGGGAATACGAATTTAGTTTGACTTTCAATGTAAAATTGTTGCTATAATTCTATGATGTACGGTATTGTGAATGGTGTTATGAAGGCAGCTACAAGTATATCCTCATCTTCTTCGTGGTCGTTTTTGTAGCCTCTAAAATTGAGAATCCGTACTACAGTTCACATTTATGAATTCAAGACACACACAGAAACACACACACACACACACACACACAATCACACACACAGACACAATCACACACACACATTTCAAAATGAGTTAACATAAGTAGATAAACAATGAGCTTAATATGAAATAAAATTTATAAAAGTTAATTTTGATTCTATTTTCAAATATACTTCCCCCTTTCTCTCTGTCTCTCCCTCCATCTCTTTCTCTCTCTCTCTCTCTCTCTCTCTCTCTCTATCTATCTATCTATCTCAAATAAATCTCAATTTTCTCCATACCAGCTATATGGACCAAATATCCAAGTACCAGAACGATTGATTTTTGTTATGGACCATCCTGCGATAACTGATAGAAGTAACTCCTATTACTGCTGTCTCCTGTATAATCTGAAATAGGAATATCCTACCAATAACTTTTACTGTGTAACTCCCTATCACTGATAATGACTAAGACTATAATATAAGATACCACGGTAATATCCCTTACAAGTTATTGATTTGATTTGGGGTCAGAGGTCATCTGGCGGGAAAGTTTAAAGTATGTCATAAGTAGGCTCGCCGATAAGTGATAAGAATTTAACTGAATGTCGGACATTGACTGGACACAATAAGATGGCCGAGTTGTTTGGTGATTTATCTTCAACAATATTGAGCGTTTTCAGTAGTCAATTACCAGATAGCTGACCATTTTGACTGCATACATCTGCCCAAGCGTTGTCATATTATAATCTATTTTCATTGAAGTTGTT
>NC_088370.1:22919568-22922068 GCF_034508935.2 Berghia stephanieae | reverse complement strand
GATGCGGAAAGTGCGATACAAATCGTAATAAGATGAACCAGGACTTTGACCCATACTCTGGCAGCAGCAGTACCATCAGGATACAGACTCTATCACCGGATTCCAGCATCGGTAAATATTGCATAT
This sequence comes from Berghia stephanieae, assembly GCF_034508935.2. Taxonomy (NCBI): domain Eukaryota; kingdom Metazoa; phylum Mollusca; class Gastropoda; order Nudibranchia; family Aeolidiidae; genus Berghia; species Berghia stephanieae. The sequence goes on along the minus strand of NC_088370.1, from coordinate 22,921,942 downwards.
TAGACTGGTGAATTTGTCTTATTAGATTGTTTGTTCCCCTCTATTTATCACTGCTTTTGGCGAAATAGTAAATCACATGGACAATATCCTCGCTTCATTATAATGAAATTAAGAAAATAAGGAGCAGGCACCGGTGTAAGATAAAGATCTGAACAAGTGTGTATGAAAGGTACCAGACAAAGCAAGAAAGAAAAATAGAAGAATAAAACCATCCCAAAAAATCAGTCTACCTCGACTGGGGATCGAACCTCAGATATTCTGATTCCCGGTCAGACGTGCCACCATTACACCAGTGTACGTAATGGTAGCACGTCTGACCGGGAATCAGAAGTTCTGATGTTCGATCCCCAGTTGAGGCATACTGATTTTTTGGGATGTTTTTTTTTTTCTTCTATTTTTCTTTCTTGCTTTGTCTGGCACCTTTCAGACACACTTGTCCAGACCATTATAATGAAGGAAAGAGGAAATAAATTCCATAGCCACACACTTTGCACTATATAATATACCAGACCCTAAGAATGGTTTATGACTTTTAATTGTACAGAAAAATAGCATTTTATTAAAAACCTTGTTTGCCCTAGCAAAATCGATTGAAAATATGCGCAGAAGCCCTTTCAGTGTAGTTTGGACATATCGAGTAGTCTTTATAGCATTAGACAGACAGTAACACATTTTTTGCTACTCCCTGGGTAATAAACAGAAATGTACTTTTCGCCACAACCATCTGCCTAATCACTGCTTTGTCAACATACGGACATTATGTCTTTAAGCTGGCGATTTTTTGCACAGCTTTGCAGCCACAACGTTAGGGAAAATTTTCTGATTTGAATTGCAACAGCAAAATCTGCACGTTTTGCAAATTTTTGACATATTCTTTTAATTTTTTTTATTTTTGCAAAATTTGCGTTCTCCGCGGTGATGAAGATTTTTATTGGAATTTTGTTGTCCCAACTTTGTGCCTATTTTCAAATCAGCATAATTACTGGAAAAATATGCTATTTTTTGTCCCATAATTTTGAGTTTGAAATTGCGTATTTCGCGGGGATATTTTATTACATGGGTTGCATGTAGTTAGTTGTCAGGTGTGATACAACATAGTTAGAAACCTGCAGAATTTTTGCAACATTTTCGCAAAATTCACGTATGTTCTTCTGCAAAACCCATCATTTTCTTTGCAAAATTTTGAAATATTAATTTTTTTAAAAACCGCGGGTTCAGTTTCAGAAACCACTCCATTCTGCCCGGATCGAAAACTGTTCCGTCTGATTGTGAATCAATAAATAATAAACAAAAACGTATAAAACATCTTCAAAATTGAAAACTGCCAAACACGGAACGTTTCTGGCTCAAAAACTATTCTTCATCCAACTAAAAAGATTTAAAAGAAAATATCCCTTTTGCGCCACGGTATCATAAGATCTCGTCGCCCAGGCATTCCACGAGGGAATATAGATAATTCATCAAACACGATGTCTGATGTCATCAGGAATCACCCATGTTGTCCAGGTGAGCAAATTGGGGGTTAGTAGTCTTGCTCAAGGAAAAAAACGAAAGCGCCTGAAGCGGGGCTCGAACCCGGGTCAAAAAGATAAAACATAGACTAAATACATTCCAAGATATTTCTTCTACAGAGAGCACGCACTTTCTGTCATTGATCTGGCTTTCTAGTCATGTATTTATCTTTTTATTGTTTTCGTTTGTTGTTGGCTGAAGAATGGTTTTAATCCCGAAACGTTCCGTGTTTCGTCTTTTGTTATTTTTGAAGCTGTTTTATTCATTTTGTTTATTATTTTTTTTACAGTCCACAGCTTCTGGCAGCTTATTGTCGTTTTGAATTGGATTCAATAGTCTGATGTCACGTCGCCCAGCAACGGCGGCTGTCGTGGTTCTAAACAAAGAAAATCTGTACTTTTTATTCTTCATGCTGGCTGAACTTTTCATATGTCTTGTGATCAGAATGTGTAAAAGTCAAAACATGATCAGATTTATAATGTTTTTCCCCCTCTGGATAGCTTTTATGCTCGTTGGAGAAATATTTCATAAAGGCGTCCGCCATTGTTCCGATAGTTTAAAGCCAGTTACTACATTACCATGCGTCATTACGAGGGAAGTGACGTTGCGACTGTTGAAGCGTATTGTGAATCAAGTGAATCAAACTGTTAAGTTATCGGTCACCTCTTCGTGTGTGTGATGGATTTTTGAAATTGAGGCCATCGTTTGGTATTCTAAATTTGCGTGTGGGAGATGAAGTGTGCGGCTATGTGGTCTATTGGTATGACACTTGCTTTCGGATCGGAAGGTCCTGGGTTCGAGCCTCGCTCGGTGCATAGTTGAATACTTGAAAAAGACTCTTTACTCACATTCTCTCAACGTA
>NC_088370.1:22884568-22914568 GCF_034508935.2 Berghia stephanieae | reverse complement strand
GTATCGGGTGTTAATCCCGGATATTATTATAGGCCGTCATATGATGCCTGCCTGTCCCAGAATGAACCAATTATTATGTATCGATAGTTGACGTCACTCAGCTCTTTGTTATTGGTTTTTTTTTTTGCCATCCATCTTTCTGAGTAATTCTCACTAAACCGTATTAACCAGACTGTAAAAGTTCATGGTTACACAAGAGTTTTGTGTGTTGGTCCGTTATACTTCCGGATGACAAAGCTGTGAAACTTCTTAGCTAAGCGCTTACTATCTGTATTATGTGTCTGGGCGTCGAGTCTGTCCGTAACGCGTTCCTTGGTTAGACAGTCTTACTCTTTCATTTTCTTCTAAAAACAAACGGTGTTGTCTTTGAAGGTACAAATAAACTTGAAACTGTACGATAACCGATCATCTATAGTCAATAAAGTGCACTGACTAAATGTGACCATTCCAAACTTCAAGGCTCTGCGTCTGTGTAATATGATAAGGAAAACATAATAAACAAAAATGAATATAACACCTTCAAAAAAGAACAAAATACCAAACACGGAAAGTTTCGGGCTCAAAACACTTCTTCATCCAACAACAACAACAACAACAAAAAAACAACAACAATAAAGACAGAAATACATGATTAAATTCCGGATAGACTACAGAGATATATTATGTTCCTGAGTTCTCGTCTTGACAACCCTATTTCATTCATTTCACAGTTTGCCCATTACTTTATTTTTGTTTTGGCTCTTCCGAGTTTATTTAGCTCTTTACAAGTTTTAATGAGTTGATTTAATCTTTTAAATATTTTATTTATTCCACAAGATGACAAGGCTAATCAGGACCTTGCTGGCATGGACGGCAAGACTGGGGATGATGATATAGAGGATGGAGAGGAGACAAAGAAACCAAAGAGGAGGGAGATTGTCAAAAAGTCACGGGTAGAGAGGGTACGACCTGAAACACCCAAGGTACGTCTTTTTTTTATCCAGTAAGGTGGTGTAGTGTGAAATATATTAAATAGCTTTTATACAGCGCAATATCCACTAAACGTGTTCAAAGTGCATTACAAGGGGTCCCTGGCCAACAGCAACACATGTAAGACGAGGCATGACGCCTTTTAGGCGATATTACAATTTCTTTTTCGGACAGACAACGCTGTTAACTTCTAGGTACTCATTTTACACCTGAGTGTGGTGAGAGAATATGAGTAAAGAACCTTTTCCAAGGACTCAACTATGCGCCGAGCCAGGCTCGAACCCAGGACCTTCCGATCCGAAAGCGAGTGTCATACCAACAGACCACATAGCCGCATATATAAATACATATCTTAGCTCAATAAATAGTACAATTTTTATTAGTTATTGGTATAATTGATATCGATGTTGTTTTTGACAATGATGACGATAATGTTATTGTTCTTGTTGCTGTTCTTGGATACATCACACTACGCGTAGAATATAGCAAAACTAAACAGAAGAAATCCACCAAGAATAAGAATGAAAGAGATGAAAGGAAAATAATCGCTCGATTCATTTACCGTCGCAAAGAGAGCTTGAATGTAAATTAATTCAAATGAACCGTTTCATGTTAAGACTGAACTCTTCAATGCAAGTATATATATATATATATATATATATATATATATATATATATATATATATATATATAATGTGTGTGTGTGTGTGTGTGTGTGTGTGTGTGTTTGTGTGCGTGTCTGTGTAATTGGATGCATGTGAGCTTGTGTTCATATGTCTGAATCTGCAGTATGTAATGTTGTTACTGATGGTCAATGCGAAGCACTTCGAAGCTTCGGCATAAGCGCTATATAAATTTACATTTATCATTCTTCTTCTTCTTCTTCTTCTTCTTCTTCTTCTTCTTCTTCTTCTTCTTCTTCTTCTTCTTCTTCTTCTTCTTCTTCTTCTTATTATTATTATTATTATTATTATTATTATTGTTATTATATTATTATTATTATTATTATTATTATTATTATTATTATTATTATTTATTATTATTAATTATTATTATTATTATTATTATTATTATTATCATTATTATTATTATTATTATTATTATTATTATTATTATTATTATTATTATGAACATCCTGTCTGATAATAATTATTTAGTGTGGCTTTCACGATGTTGGCTTTTCAATCAAAGTCCCATTTCCCTTGATATATCTGCTGTTTTGGACACTGGCTGGTATTGTAGTGTCCACTTCTTTTAGTGATTAAACCACAGTTTCCACATTAACCATGCACTCCACAGAGTCCTCCCAGACTGCCCTCACCCCCACCCTTCCAACGCCGGAAGTCTCAAACTCCGACTCCTTCACCACCAAGAAGTCCTTCACCTCCTCCACTGGAAGTGCCTTTACCGGAAATAGACTTGCCTTCTGTCCCTGACCTTCCTACTATAGGAGATAGAAAGGTATTGTAAACGAATCATTCAATTTTATCTCTGTATGATCTTCCCGTCCATATAGAAGGAGCGAACTTGATGTCACTCAGACACTTTGTTTTTATTTTTAGACATCGTGTTTGTGATTAGATTTCACTAAATTATATCAATCAAAAAAAAATTACACACCGTTTTATGTGTTGGTATGTTTTATTTGGCTGTCGGATGTTGTGAATATTTTACCTAAACGACTAGCATCAGTAAGAAAAATAAACCTATTAAAAAAGGTAAAGAACAACTAAGAGCGTTTGACCGATTGGGCGACTGCCTCTCCATTCCTCTCAAATACGTAGTTTTTCTTCTACGTATAAGACAATGGATGTTGTTCGTTTTACTTTGCTTGCTAGAAAGGCAATCTGACAAGTATTGCTTTTCTAAATGGGAAATGAGATAAAATACAACATTATAAGAATACCTTATACAATTATATAGCCCTCTTGGACTTTTTCTTGATTAAAGAGTTATTTGATATAATAAAATATAAAATTCAAAATAGTTTTTACAAAAGGAAAACCTATTTTTAACATTTCTTTTTTTCCAGCCGGAAGCCAGAAAACAGAGAATGAAGTTTGCTGTAGAGGCCCCAGCTCCACTGAAAGAGGTCAAGAAAAAGAGAAGACCTCCTCCCAAAGTCAGAATCATGTAAGAATTTTGAAGACATAGTAGTTGTCCAATACTACTGACTTAAATTAATACTTTCTTCGATACTGTGGATTCGTAAAATACTGTATCTCATTATGACATGAATTTATCTCATTTTGGCCTGAATTCATCTAATTATGACATAAATTTACAGACGAATGTTAACATTGTGCGGCTATGTGATCCAGTAGTATGACACTCGCTTTCGAATCGGAAGGTCCCGGGTTCGAGCCTCGCGCTCGGCGCATGGTTGAGTCCTCGAAAAAGGCTCTTTACTCACATTCTCTCACCGTATTCAGGTGTAAAATGAGTACCTGGCCGTAAACAGCGTTGTCTTTGTCCGAAAAAATTGTAATATCACCTAACAGGCGTCCTATCCCGTCCTACATGTTAGGTGTGGCTGTTGACCAGGGACGCCTTGTAAAGCGCTCTGAGCACATTTAGTAGATATTGCGCTATATAAAGCTCAATTTTTTAATTTTTTAATAAATCTTAATTTTATGATAGGTGGGGGAGGTGACGGAAAGTGATTATGAAATTAAAATGATCAGAGAAATGACAACATACTTTGTAGCTCCTTAAGGATATAATATATCATTTCTTATTAATACATTAAAGTTGTAGCCAAAGGACTCATATTTTGGATGTTGGTACATTCAGATTTTTGCATCGTAATCGGCCTTACTGTTTTAAAACAATAAGCTTTTCATCAAATGCATTTCGTAAACTACCAGTCGCCTGTTAGGCATCCTGTTTTGTAGGAACACTCTAACAATATTAGCCAATTCTTGTAGCCAGATACTCATTCACTCTTGTGTCGAGTTACCACTACGATAATGTATACCTTACCCAAGGACACAACGTCTGGACTAGAATTTTCCACGATCACTGTGACCCATCCGGGCACTGATTACACTTAACATTGACTTTTGTAACAAAATGATGACACCGTACTTCCTTGAGTCGCTGGAGTTACAAGGATACTATTTGGACCACTCAATGGAATGTTCCGACAGACTTTTAAATATCGGTGACCCGCCATTTTGGAGTAAACCGGATGCTTGAAATTGAATTATAAATTTGTGTTATGAAATTCATGATTTTAAAAATGGCTCCAATGACGAGATGAGTTTGGCTTTTTTTCTTCAGAATTCTAATCATTTTGACATTAAACTCGATTGTCTACGTCAACTACATTTCGATATGATGCAAGTTTAACGATGTGGATCATATCATATTTTTTCTTGATTTTTTTTTTATCTCTTGGGTCTATGGTATGACTTTTAATGTCATTTTGAATTGCTATGATAGAAAATAAAACACAAGTTTCTGTTTTGAAATCATAACTTATCATTTTTCTTTTCATGACATTCCACAACAAAATATGATGCTGTTTTTTCTTATCCAATGTTTTTGTTACCGGCGTATGCAGTGCTTAGCCTTCATTAGAAATATTAACTTTACTTTAACCCTCTCCTTACCACCCATATGAAAATCGTCACAGCCAACATTTTTCTCATTCTAATTTCTTCTGTACATCATACTATTTGAACAAAAATGTTTGCTATAGTTAACGTATATTAACACTGTGTTGAAGAACTCGTTTAGCAGAAAAATAAATATGTATAGCAAGAACTAACAGCTTTTGTGTTTGAGTGAAATAAATCTATTTTGGTATAGGTTGTGTGTGAAGTTTTGGGGACAATCCAGAAAATGGCCGGTAAGGAGAGAGTTAAAATCCACCACAAGAAACATTCACCAAGCGAGCAATGTCTGTGATGGGACTCGGATTTCAGCAAAACTCACAGCAGTTGGTTTTTGTTTGGAGCGTTTATGTGGAAATTGTTTGTGAAATATTATAATATCAGAGAAATTGAATTATCCCTATACATAATAATATTGCTCGATCCATTCTCAGTCCCAAGAACATGTATAAACAAAGGAAGACACGACCTGCCGAGGCACCCGTGACACAAGAAGAACTGATGGACATACAGGACCCACTTGATTTCCTTGCAAAGTATTGCATTATCAAGTAAGCTTTTCTCTCAACCATTCAGTTGAGCATTTGCATTTGCATTGCAAGCAAAGTTATTCAAATTTGTCTCGACTGCATTGAAAATTTATTCTGGCACTCTCATAGTGGGTAGGGAGGCACTCACTGTGTCTTCTACCCCTTATATCTGTCTTCCAACTCACTCTCTGTCTTTGTCTTGGAATGAGATTACTTGGTTTTGTCCTAGCCCTGGCCGGATACTCTAGCTGAGAGGGAAACAGTCAAATGTATAGTTAGTTTTGGGAGATGATACTTTTTTTTCCTTGTAAACCATCTCTCTGCTGTGCGTTGTGTTATGTTTTATTTATATTATATACCATTTGTAAAACATTTTGAGTGTATTCCTCTTAGTGGGGACCTGTGCTTGTGTCTGGATGAGATTTTTAGTGATCTCAAACTAAGTACTTTGATTGTGTGCTCTTGGAATCTACACCTGTTTCTTATTTGAACCAATTCCCCTTTGTCTCACCTTTTCTTGGATGCTTTAATTGTAATTCTAGAACTTTTTATTATCCCATTTTCTCCATTTTTACTGGCGCTGGTAATGACTTTAATGTGTTGCAAGTGCCGGAAAACCCTTAAAAACAAACAAAAACAAATATTCTGTCCCTTTTAATTTGCGAAGCTGATCTTAAGGAAATTACATTGGGATATATCAAAATGGTAGCAAGCAACTGCTATCATCTGTTCTAGGTTAAAATAACCAGGAGACCCTTTTGTGTAATACGTGCTTTTAATAGTGTAATGTGGTAATCATAGCGATGCGACTCTGGGATTTATTGCTCACTGTGTGATGCTCAATGCACGTTACAAATAAATATACAAAACGTATCCATAAAACTGTCACCTCCTCCATCACAGCCCCGATCGACTTCCGTTCTATGAAATCATCTTCGAGTCGACTGTGGCAGAACAAGAACCTCTTTACACCAAGGATGGAGAGAAGAAGAAAGAAGAAACGGATGAAGAGAATGAGAATAAAGAAGTAGAAAACGAAGGAGAGGAGGGGAAGAAGAAAAAAAGTAAGTAGGCTAAACGCTTGCTATAATATATTTATAGAGTCTATAGTGGTGTCAAGAAATGAGGTTATAGAAGTTTATGATTTGTGATTATTGTGATTATTGTTGTTGTTGACGGTGATAATGGTGATAGTAATAACAAAATAATGGGATTATTATTATTATTATTATTATTATTAATACTAATACTAATAATAATAATAATAATAATAATAATAATAATAATAATAATATAATAATAATAATAATAATAATAATAATAATAATAATAATAATAATAATAATAATAATAATAATAATAATAATAATAATAATAATAATAATAATAATATAATAAATAATAATAATTAAATTATATATTATTTTATTATATATTATCATTATAATTACAATAACTCACCATTTTTATGCACCTCGTTGGAGGTGTAAAAAGACACACCGTTTTGATGCATCTCCGTTTCCACTGCTGCGTAATAATAGATTAAGGTAAAGTATTAAAAATATATCCAGTAACTATAACAAAAATAAATGATTTCTTTCTCAATAAAGCACAATTTAAAAACATTGTCCACAATGGGAATCGAACCCAGTACCCTCAAGGTAAGAGTCTTGACACCTTGTCCACCTGAATGCTCATAACATTTAATAAGGTCTTTCTAGAATATCTTATCTTCAATGCAACTTCTATTTTCTGGTTTTAAATGTCGATTTTTTAGATTTTTGTTTTGTTTTTGTTATTAACAAAGATGTAGACATATACGTACACATATCACAATATAACTTTTGTCATGTCCAAAGACAGAAACACTGAATCGCGTGGAATGCGCATGATTAACGGAGGTGCATAAAAACGATCCGTTCAGATACACCGTCAACGGATATGCATAAAAACACTACGTTTATGAATTAGCCTTAATAATTCCTTCATGGAATGCCCAAACAACAATGTCTAAACAATGTCTTGTGCGGCTATGTGGTCTTGTGGTATGTCACTCGCTTTCGGATCGAAAGGTCCTGGGTTCGAGCCTCTCGCTCGGCGCATAGTTGAGTCCTCGGAAAAGGCTCTTTACTCACATTCTCTCACTGTTCTCAGGTGTAAAATGAGTACCTGGCCGTTGACAGCGTTGTCTCTGTCAGAAAAACAAATTGTAATATCGCCTAACAGGCGTCATGTTTCGTTCTACATGTTACGTGCTGCTGTTGATCAGGAACCCCTTGTAAAGCGCTTTGAGCATATTTAGTGGATATTGCGCTATATAATGCTCAATTTTTAAATATTTTTTAAAATAGATGCAAACCATATTGTGCGCCTAGAGCTATATTTTATGGGACAGGCACTGTATAAATAAATTACACCATTATTATTATGCATTGTCAAATATTTAACAAGATGTTAAGTGTGCTCTATAATATATTTGAGATATATTTGGGGGCGAAACGGCGAGAGATTAAGGCATTGCACTGTGATCTGGAAGGTCCCGGGTTCGAGCCCCGCTTCAGGCACTTTCGTTTTTTTTCCTTAAGCAAGATTATTAACCCCCAACTTGGACAACATGGGTGATTCCTGTTGACATCAGACATCCTGTTTGATGGATTATCTCTATTCCTTCATGGAATGCCTAGTCGACGGCATCTTATGGTGCCGTTGCGAAAAGGCGTAATTTTAAAAAAATTGTATATTTGAATATTATTGTTATCGATATTCCAGCCAAGGCTAAGAAGAAAAAGCAATCCAAGGAAAGAGAGAAGACATTGGTTGAAGTCATCAAACCCGACTTGTTACCAGCCAATAGGGGGATGGAGAATGTTACTAATTCGGTAAGTGACTTTTTACCAGCCAATGGAGGGATGGAGAATGTTACTAATTCGGTGTGACCTTTTACCAGCCAATGGAGGGATGGAGAATGTTACTCATTCGGTAAGTGACCTTTTACCAGCCAATAGAAAGATCGAGAATGTTACCGATTCGGTAAGTGACTTGTTACCAGCCAATAGAGGAATGAAGAATGTTACCAATTCGGTAAGTGACGTGTTACCAGCCAACAGAGGGATGGAGAATGTTACCAATTTGGTAAGTGGCTGGCTGGTCGATGGGGATCACATTGTCTTGGTCTTGTGTCATTGTGTAAGGCGCTTTACTCACTTAACTATCCTCGAATTCGGTAAAATGACGACTTGCTTATTCAACGACACTCTTATATAAACCACATTGTCATTTGTGGCCATAGGATTGTTGGTGTATCGATAGATTAACACAACTACCGATTTAAGCAATATTCTTAAACCCAAGATCTCAAAGGAAGTTCTTTGGCACTGTATTGAAGTGTATGTACAGTGCTGATCGAGAATGCATAAACGCTTATACATAACAGCTTGTAAGTATAAATATTCGAATAAATGAAGCATGTTAATCATAGCTTAATATTAATATGTACATATTGATAAATCTACACACAAGGGAGGGTGCCTAGCAAGCGACTTGAAAGCAAGGAATGCAAATGTGAATTATAAGAAGCATGTTGATTAATGTAAATCAGCGGAATTGTTTGATCTAAGTGTTCAATATCCTAATATTAAATTAAAATTTAAGGGACAGCGTGGCTCAGCGGTACTGTATTTGCTTCGTATCCGAAAGGTACCGAGTTCGATCACCCATCGCTGCACTGCATGGCCTTGAGCAAGTCACCTCGCTCTAGCTCAATTTGCGGCGCTGCACTGTGGCTGACGACTGGATCATTCCAGTCTTCCCTTGGAATAGACCCTAGAGACACATTTCCCCAATGGGATGAATAAAGGGAATGTTATATTTTATTTTAATTAATTGTTTTTCTTCTAAACGCCACGCAGGTGATGACAGTGGAGGAACAGCATCTAGAAAAACTCATTTACACTCTCGACCTCTTACACGACAAGATAGACAAATATTCCGCTCAGCTGGCCATTCTAGAAGGTCTGTAGGCTAAATCTATGTGTAATCTCCCCCCCCCCCACCCCTCAATGTACCGTCGTCCCCTCCACACAAGAACATAAGACATATTAAACAAGGACCAAAGAGACTCTCCTGAGTCTTTATAAATTAGCCATGGATCGAGTCAACAGCAAACCATGCATTGAGTCAACAGCATAATTTAAATCTACTATTACGTATTTTTTGTGGTTAAACATTAGACCCATAGAGGAACGAGAAGCTTAATTAATTTTGTTCTCGCATTCTATCGATATAAAAACAACCATTTCTAAAGACGCTATTTGTTTCGGGTATAAACCGACGTGTACATATATGCAGGTCTGACATCCTAACCCACTCCTGGGCTTAGTTTAACATTGTTGTAATTGACAATATTTAGCGTGATTAAAAAATCCGAGATTTCCACTACAACAACAATTAGCCCATAAGGAACTGAGGTTCAGACCTGCAAATAAGTGCACGTCGGTATAGACGGATGCTTTTTTAAAACAATGAAATATTCAGAAGTTAATGCTCGCCAATGTCCATATCATCTTGGCTTGAAGTGATGACGAAAAAAACACAACATATTGTAGAGCTGTAACCTAAAAATAATTGCCTATTTGGACAATAAAGATTATTATTATTATTATTATTATTATTATTATTATTATTATTATTATTATTATTATTATTATTATTATTATTATTATTATTATTATTATATTATTATTATTATTATTATATTATTATTATTATTATTATTATTATTATTATTATTATTATTATTATTATTATTATTATTATTATTATTATTATTATTGCTTTAAATCTTTACTTAGTTGAGATGTGGTTGATAGAGTATTAGTTTTGGTCACCTGCCTTCATGTCAAATCAATACAGAAATGATGTGTTTTGCAAAAGTGACCATTATGTTTTAATTGTTATTTTAATAACCATGGATTTTAATATGGTGTCTTTGTCATTATACAAAAGCTCGGACCCATGACTTTAACTATGAAACAAATCTATGACTTAATGTTTATTTTCCAGATCAACGAATAGAATTATTAGCAGGTAGAGCCAGAGATATTTTTCCGGAAGTGACTGCACCGGATTACTTTCCCAAGGTCAAAAAGAAAGGAAAGAAAGGAAAGGTAATTTGAATTGAATGATTATACTCACACGTCGAACCATCAATGGCCCAAATGCACCCACCATCGCCCCAAACTACATAAAAAGCAAATCAGATAGATACGGTACAAGTAGATACAATGCATCACAATACATATCTGGGTGGGGTTCCTGACCTCTCATAGTGGGCAGCGAGGTACATACTGTGTCTACTATCCCCCTATGTCAGTTTTCCAACATGCTTTCTGTCTTTGTCTTGGAATGAGATTACTTGGTTTTGTCCTGGTACTGGCCGGATACGCTGGTTGGGAGGGAAACAGTCAAATTTTAGTTAGTTTTGGGAGATGATATTTTTTACCTTCTAAATCATTTCTCTGTTATGCACTGTATTATGTTTTGTTTATGTATTATATCTGATTTGTAAACATTTGAGTGTATTCCTCTTAGTGAGCACCTGTGCTCGCGTCTGGATGGGAGGACGAGAGACGCATTGGCACAACCAACATGACGTTCTCTCTCTAATAACTTTTCCGCCGGTGACGGGTGACGTCCAATCAAGAGACGCTACTCTTCCGCTAATCTCATTCCCTATACACAACACGGATCTCCATGTAGTCATTATTTATGTCCGTGTTGGGTATTTTGTTCTTTATTTTGTGAGCTTTTCTTTTCATTTTTGTTTATTACTGATCACAATTGTAAAATGAAAAAGAACACAGCAGAAACCAATGAGAAAGGAAATAGGAAGAAGACGATGGAGGTGGATTGGGCACACCCTTAGAAAGAATGACTCCACTATAACAAAAAAAAAGTTTTGGGCTGGAACCATCAGGGCAGGAAATTAAGGGGAAGGCCACGAGGAACATGGAGAAGAATTAAAGAATCTGATAAGACATGGAATGAGATAAAAAAAATTTAGTTCAGGATTGAGAAGGATGGAAACTGTTTGCCTGTGGCCTATACCCTGACCCAGGGTGAAAAAGGCAATGATGATGATGATGACAATTGTAAAATGTTTAGGTTCTATCACATACAGAATCTGGATTCCGTTGAAACATAAGAATATGTGACCCACCGCCTCTATTCAGTATTACGAAGGGATGAAATTGATTCACAACACTAAGTATAAAGTGAAAACGTTTACCAGGTCTAAAAACGTCTATAAAAGCAGTTTGTAGAACAATATTTGTTTTTTTTTCTTCTAAAATTGGACATGTCAAGTCAAATAGAAGCCAGTACCGGTTTGAGACGAGGAGTCACATATAAACTTGTCCCAAACTTTATCATTCCTTTTCCTAAACTTAATTTTAGCATCTAAATTATTCTGACATTTACCCTTTGCATGAAGCCAAATAGAGGTGGAATTGGTTGGGGGGGGGGGGGGGGATCACAAATTTGAATCATTAGACAATGCAGACATTGAGTGTTTTCACTTCTGAATCAATATCTCAAGTTTTAAATGTAAAAATTATTTTGCACTCCTACGTCATTTTAATTGCAATTTTAATGTTTCCATAGAAGAACAAGCCACCGGAAACACCCCCAGTACGATTACGGCCTGACCAGATCACCGATGACGTCATAGTGGCCAGGCTGGACGACAAGATGGTGACCGAAGTAAGACATTGCATCATTAACATTTTCCTCCTAATCTTGTTTTACATTAGTAAAATTTGCTACAGGGTTTCTTTACTCAAAGAGGTATTTTTCTCTCTCCCTCTTTCCTTACTTCTTTTTCCTTTGTTGCTGTTGGAAGATTTTCTCGTGCCGTTGTTTGTTGTCGCAATTGTGTTTTTTACTTTTTATTGTTGTTGTTGTTGCTATTATTGTTATATTGTTATTGATGCTAAATATGTTTTTATTGTTCTTTTTTGTTTTTTATTTTGTTGTTGTTGCAGTGGTTGATTTTGTGGTTGTTGTTGTTAATATTTTGTTGTTGTTGGCTTTTTATTTTATTTTTCTGTTTACCTTTTTCTTGTTGTTGTTGTTGCTGTTGTTGTTGTTGTTGTTGGTGATAATGATAAGGATGATGATGAGGATGATGATGATGATGATGATGATGATGATGATGATGATGATGATGATGATGATGATGATGATTAGGTCCTCGCCATTGCATGCATTGCCTCCCAATTTGAAACTGTATTGAATGGGTCTTCTTAGTTTTTCGCATAGGTAAGGGGAGCAACTAAATTAAATTATTCACATGGATCAAGACACTCTGAAACAGTTATTTCCCTTAGTGTACCGGATTTGCTATGGTCAAAACAAGGCAACGTGAAATATGTTGTCATTCGTTTAAAAAACAAACAACCTTTACTCATGGCAATGGAAACATTTGAGAGAGAGAGAGAGAGAGAGAGAGAGAGAGAGAGAGAGAGAGAGAGAGAGAGAGGCGGGAGGGCGTTAGCCACAGTTCAGCTGTTTAAGTCCACGGGCGAAAATCGAATCCGATCTCTCTTTGGCCACTTCAGGGATCAAGAAGAGCACAATTTCACCTACTCTTCTATTCATTTAGTTATTAATTTAGTCATTAATTTATTTTACGTATTTATTTTCGGATCGGAAGGTCCTGAGTTCGAGCCTCGCTCGGCGCATAGTTGAGTCCTTGGAAAAGGCTCTTTACTCACATTCTCTCACCGTTGTCAGGTGTAAAATGAGTACCCGGCCGTTAACAGCGTTGTCTCTGTCCGGAAAAAAACTGTATTATTGCCTGACAGGTGTCATGTCCGGTTCTACATGTTGCGTGTTGCTGTTGGTCAGGGACACGTGTAAAGCCGTTTGAGCACATTTAGTCGATATTGCTCTATATAAACGCACAATTTTTAAAATATTTTTTAAAAATTCATTTATTTATTTTATTTCTTTTCTATTCATTTATTTATTTAACTATTCTTTTATTTGTTGATTTATCTATTTATTTATTTATCTATTTATTTATTTATATAATTACCATCATTAACTCTATCTTGCTTGTATATTTACCTTCGATCGATAATGTTTTATTTATAAATCTTTATTTTACCCCTTAGTTATATCAAGACAGCGAGGTCCATAATGTGGAGGTTGAGATGAACAGATTGAAAGAAAAAATCATGGATGTACAGAACCGTGTGGAAGAAATAGCAAGTATGTTTGACTACTACGTCCATATTCATCATCATCATCATTATTATCACCATCATCATCATCATCATCATCATCATCATCATCATCATCATCATCATCATCATCATCATCACCAACATCATCATCATCATCATCAGCAATATCAGCAGCAGCAACATCAGAACCACCGATAGATTAAAGCAGAACAACATTTTTAAAAATCCCTTTTTTCATTTTACATTTGGTGTTTTCTTTGCCAATAATAACGATGATCCTCTACCTCTTCATCCAATCCATTGTGATGTCACAGGTGAGAAACTACTGGCTGATGCCTTCTGTATGAACCATTTTTTCCTGCGACAAGGCCTGAATAAAAATACCAATAACAACGACAGTAAAACAACCATGTCACGTGAAGAACTGTTCAGGAGACAGCAGAGTGAATTGTACAATAAACTTCATCCTAGTCCAGTGAGTATTGATACATTTGTCCTCAGGAAGAGACTCTCTCTCTCTCTCTCTCTCTCTCTCTCTCTCTCTCTCTACTATCTCCTTCACTCTCTCTCTCTATCTCTTCTCACCTCCCTCATCTCTCTCTCTCATTCACTACCCCCTCCCCCCCCCACACTCTCTCTCTCTCATACACAAACACACACACACACACACATTCACAAACACGCACACACTCTCCCTTTCTTTTTCTCTGTCAAGGGATAGTAGTAGTAGTAGTAGTAGTAGTAGTAGTAGTAGTAGTAGTAGTAGTAGTAGTAGTAGTAGTAGTGATAAATAATAATAAATAATATATAGTAGTAGTAGTAGTAGTAGTAGTAGTAGTAGTAGTAGTAGTAGTAGTAGTAGTAGTAGTAGTAGTAGTAGTAGTAGTAGTAGTAGTAGTAGTAGTAGTTGTAGTAGTAGTAGTAATAGTAGTAGTAGTTGTTGTTATTATTGTGTTATTGTTATTTGTATTATCAGCAGTAATAGTTATGGTCATTGTCGTCGTTGTCATTGTTGTAACACGAAGAAGAGGAAGGGAGAGAAGAATCGTGTTTATCTCGTGTGTTTTCCTTTTCCTCCATTGACAGGATTACGAAATGAACATGGAGGAGGTGGAAGGGGCGTTACAACAAATCAACAATCATTTATTGACAGAGAAGGAGTTTGCCTTCCTATTGAATGTAAGAAATGGTGTTAGAAGATAGAATATTTACAGGATTGATCGGAAGATCATTTATTTACCATTGCAGCTTCATGGAACCAAAAGCATAGCAATTTAAAAAATAATTCTAAAATTGAGCCATATATAGCGCAATATCCACTTAATGTGCTCAAAACGCTTTACAAGGGTTTCCTGCTCAAAGGCAACATTTAACATGAAGAACGGGACATGACGCCTGTTAGGCGATATTACAATTTTTCGGACAAAGACAACATTGTTAACGGCCAGGTACTCATTTTACACCTTAGTACGGTGAGAGAATGTGAGTAAAGAGCCTTTTCCAAGGACTCAACTATGCGCCGAGCGCGAGACTCGAACCCAGGACCTTCCGATCCGAAAGTGAGTGTCATACCACTAGACCACATAGCCGCACTAATTAGTAATTGACTGATTTTCCTAATAAAATCTAGAAGCCCTCGCGCATAATCCAATCAGCCAAATTTAGATTCTCATAATCGATTTACGCATCTATTCCAAACCAGTGAATAAATCAAAATTTTGAAACTGTACTTGAGCTTATTTGATTTATTAAGACCCACGAATGTATAATTTGTTGAATTGAAATGAAAAAGAAACCAACGAAACCCTGTAAATCCTGAATCATGTTAGTCCCTTTATTCATCTCTAACGGAAAGTTTGTCATACGGCCTTTTTCAAAGGCAAGACTTTATGGAATAGCCAAGGCCTCAGCCGCATTGCAGCGCCGCAAAGTGAGCTAGGGCGAGGTACCTTTGGTTCAAGGCCACACAGCACAGCGTCTAGATTTTGTTTATCACCTAAAATGTAATGTGCTTTCCGCTTGTGGTCAACTCGTACTGAAAACATGAATGAAATCATTAAAATTGGTTTGTTTTGTTTTACCAGGTATTGAATCTCCCCGGACGATCTAAGATCAACTTCCGGTTATTCAGCATCATTGCAGCTTTGTCTGAAAAGGTCACCCAACTCGAGTAAGCTCCAGTACCATTCTAAACCCCACCCCGACTCATACAAAACTGTTACTGAACTACACTTTTTTTCTTCAAATTACGCCCTTTCGCAACGACACCATTAGATCCCGTCGTCTAGGCATTCCATGAAGGAATATAGATAATCCATCAAAGAGGATGTCTGGTGTCATTAGGAATCACCCATGTTGTCCAAAAGTGAGCAAATTGGGGGTTGATGGTTAATAATCTTGTCCAAGGAAAAAAAAACCGAAAGTGCCTGAATCGGGGCCTAAACCCGGGACCTTCAGGATCGCAGTGTAATGCCTTACAACATCGGAAAGAAATCATTTATAGATTAGGTCACAGCATCCCGGTGATCTATCGTATCTTTTGTCTATTTCTACAATAATCTAGTAATTTAATAACGATGTGGATAAAGAAAGAAAATAATAAAATAAAATCTCTTTAAAAACGCACAAAAAAACAACTACAAAAATCCCACCTAAATAATAATAATAATAATAATAATAATAATAATAATAATAATAATAATAATAATAATAATAATAATAATAATAAATAATAATAATAATAATAATAATAATAATAATAATAATAATAATAATAATAATAATAATAATAATAATAATAATAATAATAATAATAATATAATAATAATAATAATAATAATAATAAATAATAATAATAATAATAATAATAATAATAATAATAATAATAATAATAATAATAATAATAATAATAATAATAATAATAATAATAATAATAATAATAATAATTACTTTATTCATTAAAAAAATGGAAATTCGCTTACAGACGTGGCATGCATAAAAATGTATAAATATAAAGTTGAGAATCTATGGCGACAATGTATACATATATATATGCAAATGCACAAAAATGTAAAAAAAATATACAACCAAGAACCAATAGCGACACTTTATATATTAATTTGATAAATTGAGATAGACCATACTTCTGGCCTCTAGTCCGAAAAACATCATATAAAACTCGGACTGTTTATTCCTGGCTGATGAACCTCATACCTCATTTAATTACAATGGGGCAGTTATACTCATTCTGTACGAGCAGTTTATAAAGTTCCTCGAATTTTGTCCGATTGTGTAAAATCTTTAAAAGTTGTTTCCGATAAAAATGTGCATTGCATTGAATATTTGAAATAAGTTCTAAAATTTGGAATGTCTTGTTTTGACAGCCCCGTCATAAAACGTATGATGAACAACTTCAACTACAACGCACTGGATTTCAAGATGGAGAAGTGTAAGGTAAGATACACGACGGGACAGAATACACAAGTTGATGTTTATTGAATCCAGACCTGGGCATTATAATAATAATAATAATGATGATGATAATGATAATAATAATAATAATAATAATAATAATAATAATATGATGATGATAATGAATAATAATAATAATAATAATATAATAATAAATAATAATAATAATAATAATAATAATAATAATAATAATAATAATAATAATAATAATATAATAATAATAATATAATAATAATAATAATAATAATAATAATAATAATAATAATATAATAATAATAATAATAATAATAATATAATAATAATAATAATAATAATAATAATAATAATAATAATAATAAATAATAATAATAATAATAATAATAATAATAATAATATTATAATAATATAATATAATATAATATCATACTATTACATATAATTCACTCATCATCATTCATCATCATCATCATCATCATCATCATCATCATCATCATCATCATCATCATTATCATCATCATATATCATCATTATATTATTATTATATTATATTATTATTATTATTATTATTATTATTATTATTATTATTATTATTATTATTAATTACTCATTATTATCGATAATAATGACAACAACACTAAGTAGCTCATCCTCACCTCCACCTCTTTCTCCGTCTACTCGCTGCTTCTCCTCCTTCTCCTCTTCTTCTTCTTCCTCCTCCTCCTTGTGGTTATCATTATCATCATCATGATCAAGATCATCATAACCACCACCATCATCATCATCATCATCATCATCATCATCATCATCATCATCATCATCATCATCATCATCATTATATCATCATCATCATCATCATCATCATCATCATCACCATCATCATCATCATTATTATCTACAATGTGATTATCATTAACACGATCCCTAGTCATTATTTGCCACCCCCATGATAATCAACACCTACCCTTCCCCCTACACAGGAGCTGTTTGATCTACTGGAGACAGACAACATGCCCCGTGGAGGGGCCACCGCGTCCAGTCTCGCCGTAGAACTCACAGCCGGCGGTCTGAGGCCAGAAAACATTGGCCACGTGAGTAATGTAACGTAGCCATCGTTAACTTATAGATAGTTCGAAGATGACGTCACTCAGGCCTTTGTTATTGTTTTTGCCATCCACGTTTGTGAGTTGTTCTCACTAAACTGTATTAACCAGACTATAAAAGTTCATGGTTACACAGAGTTTGTGTGTTGGTCCGTTATACTTCCGGATGGCAATGTTGTGAACTCCCTGGCCAAGCGCATTCTATCTATAGATAGTATGCGCTTGGCTAAGAATCTCATAACATTGCCATCCGGAAGTACAACGGACCAACACACAAAACTGTGTGTAACCATGAACGTTTTTAGTCTGGTTAATACAGTTTAGTGAGCATTACTCATGAACGCGGATGGCAAAAAACAATAACAAAGACCTGAGTGACGTCAACTTCGAACTATCTATAGCCTGACACTGACCAAAAAAATGACGTCAAAATTCCAGTCTTTTGCCACAAAAGAAAACAAATCGTGAGTTGTATTCAATAAGTTCAACCAATGAAATAACTTGTTTCCATGAGTTCTACTAACGACAACTCACTAGGCGGTGCAAAAACCAAATAGTGATGGCAAAATGCCAGTCTTTTTGGTTTTCAGTGTCAGGCTATAGATAGAATGCGCTTGGCCAAGGAGTTCACAACTTTGCCATCCGGAAGTATAACGGACCAACACACAAACTCTGTGTAACCATGAACTTTTATAGTATGGTTAATACAGTTTAGTGAGAACAACTCACAAACGCGGATGGCAAAAACCATAACAAAGGCCTGAGTGACGTCATCTGCATACTATCTATAACTTAATGATGGCTACGAATGTACCCAGTCGTCCTCATTAATACCTTGTTGTCTAATGGATATTTCATGAATATGATATGATTAACCCTCTCCTTACCAACTACAGGAAAATCGTCACCTTCATTACAATACAACCAACATTTTTCTTATTCAAAATTCTCTTGTACATCATAAAATTTAAAGAAAGTGAACAATGTGTTATAGGGCATGTTTTGCTAAAGATATTATTTATCGCAAGAATTTACTGCTATTGTGTTTGAGTGACAAACAAATTATTTTTGTGTTAGTTGGGTGTGAAGTTTTGGTGAAAATCATGAAAATGGCTGGTAAGGAGAGAGTTAAACATAAAACATCTCATATGTCCCATGTCAATCCTAAAACAGCGCGTCTATCACATGGTGCTCAGAATGTCTTATGCTAATCACAACAAGAAATGAAGTGAGTAGGAAAGTGTCAGAAGACAATAGAGAATAAAAATTTCGCGCCGGCGATGGGGACTCAAAACCACAACCTTACTGATACGACAACTCCGCCTGGCCGGGGAGATCGTTACTCTAAAGTATGAGCTATCCACGATCCAAAAAAAGATCGCTTCTCACCCTAGTCTTATTAGAGCCTTCTCTCCCCGACTTCTTGAGGTCATGGGTTAAACACACAAAAACGCCGCGAAGTTGGCCAGCTAATCTCAAAATTTTTGATAGATATTGTGGACGAGAAGGAGACCACGGGTCTAGTATGGTAAATCATATTAATAGTTCCCATGCTTTGATCATAACACAAAACAGCTTTAAATACATGCCCATCTGCCAAATTGATTGTGGGGCCTCCAGATTTTGAACACTTTTCACAAATTTAATCACTAGTCAGCTATATTTGAATGGTATTGTCTGGTCTGACAAAACAGTTATATCCTATTTCTTGTGCCAAAACATGCCTACAAATGAATGCTCTTAGACTAATCCGGTTAGGACGCGTGTACTGAAGGTTGTTTTACCACATGGTAAAACATATTAAAACTGATTCGCATAGTGAAAAGAGTTAATTATTTTCTACACCCTCCACAATATGTTATGTTGATATGTTCAGATTCACTCGTTGGTTTGCTTATACAATGTTGATTGACAGTGTAGCTTGTTAATTTAAGTAAAATACTCACATCCACCAGCCGTAAAAAATGAACCAACACACAAAACGGTGTGTAACCTTAAACGTATTAGTCTGATTGATAGAATTTAGTGAGAACTAATCATTAAAATGAGTGTCTAAGAACAAAAAAAATTGCTGAGTGACGTCAATTTCCTTCTATGTATAAATATCATACCAATTGGATTTAATAGTCTGATGTCACGTCGCCCAGCAACGGCGGCCATCGTGGTTCTAAATAAAGAAAATCTTTACTTTTTATTCTTCGTGCTGGCTAGAACATTTCATATGTCTTGTGATCAGAATGTGTAAAAGTCAAAACATGATCAGATTTATAATGTATTTTTTCCTCTGGATACGCTTTTATGCTCGTCGGAGAAATATTTCATAAGGGCGTCCGCCATTGTTCCGATAGTTTAGAGCCAGTTACTAAGTTACCATGCGTCATTACGGGGGAAGTGACTTTACGACTGTCGAAGCGTATTGAGACATTATCAACGAAATGTGCTCAAAGTAATCCAAGTCATTAAAATTGTCCACAACTTTCAAAATTTCCAAACAAGGTATTAGTCATAGTCAGGCAATCAACTGTAAACATTCACGCTGTCAATTTAAATTGTAAACAAATTCACGGAGTAAGACGAACATACTGACCAATTGGAGCGATCCATACTCACGTTTTTGTCCAACCCATTCATCATCCATCTCGTGATTTGTTGTTGTACATCGATTGGAAATAAATAGCTGACTGTAGGCAGTGACAGAAATTGAAAGATCGTTAGTATAATCGAACGCCTAACGGGTGAGTGGTTTTGTATTCCATGAAAAGATGGTTCTATATGGCCTGTTGAGGGATAAATGAAACATTGAGAAGCGTATTGAGCGAGGTCAAGCCGTTGAAATGCGCTATATAAATGTTGATATTTCATTTGTTTATCTAGGTAATTGGATTCTATAGTCTGATCTCACGTCCGCCCAGCAACGAGCAGCTTGGTTCTAAACAAAGAAAATCGGTACTTTTATCCTGCATGCTGGCTAGAACATTTTCACGTGTCATTTGATCTGAATGTATGAGAGTAAAATAATGATCAGATTTATAACGTTCTTCTCCTCTGGATACACTTTTATGCTCGTCGGAGAAGTATTTCTTAAGGGCGGTCGTCATTGTTCCAATAGTTAAGAGTTACTCTGCGTCATTACGATGAAAGTAACGTCACGACATTTGAATCCTATTTCGACATCATAATGACAGACATGGCTCTCGAAATCTGTATCTCAGCTAGTGTTGACATTTAATGTTTTCCCCCGTCAATTTGTCGCTGTCTGTGAGGCGCTGTTTAAATTTCGACAGAAGACGTATGGGAATTCCTTTATAATCAATACGGAATCGGGTTTTTACATTCACGCTTCAATACCGTGCACTTTGCGCATTAGATGATGAGGTTGTGATCTTTCTTTTACGAGAATTAGGTCAAATCTACTCTCATTTACTCTCTCTCTCTCTCTCTTTCTCTCTCTCTCTCTATCTATCTATCTATCTCTCTCTCTCTCTCTCTCTCTCTCTGTGTGTCTCTATGTCTCTCTTTTCCCTCTATCCCTCCATCTATCTATTTATAAACATACAGATTACTATTGACGTTTCGTGTTTTCTTGTATAATATTAAATAATTAAATATATAAACATGTTAAGAAAAATAAACTACAGACAAAGCCACCAGTCATTGTCTTTGCATTGTCAACACGCAGATAATCTCTTTTGATAAAGTTGTAACCCATAATGTCAGCAATAATTTACTTATCTTTTTACTTACCACAATCAACATCGCTTGACTTGGTTATAAGAGAAGATCTCAAGTCTTTGAGTACACGATGCAAATCAAGCATAGTTTTATTCTTCTTATTCATCGGATTTTAGTAAAATCAACAAATTACATTTTCAAAATAGTTGTCCTTCAGAGCCATTAAGTCCATTGATCCGGAGTTTATCCCGGTTTCTATGACGTGAAACTGACAATAGCGATTACTTTCTACCCTTCTGATAGGACGACAGTCTAACACATTACTTTCCGTCGAATCAAACAGACCTAGCTATCCAACCATTGCGTGCCCAGAGGGGTAAGAAAAAATCTCGACTGCACCCGGAATCGATCTCGGTCCCTTTTGTAGTGAAAGGAGTGCTCTACCAACTGAACTATCGGCACCCTCAGGTATCCGGACCCCCATTAAAAGTAAAAGCTGACGCTTACTGAATTAGAAAATAAGGAGCTGTTCAATTTTACGACAATCGTCACTCATGAACGCGGGTCAATCCAACGGTTACATTTACCAGAATTTCCTTCAAGACTTTTTTTCTTCCATTTCAGGTGCTTCACAAATTCAACCGAGAGAATCGTGGCGTGGTTGATTTCCTGGATTTCGTCACTTACGTTCCTTTGTTCGTGGAAATCCACAAACGAATTGTCAGTGATCCATTAAGACAGGAACCCGATTTGTGATCATTCGGAATAATCTGATATTTTATAGAGAAAACAGTGAATACATCACAGGCTGATTTCATCGTAGTCCTTCACCAAGCTCTCCAGCTGCTACTCCCAAGTGTAGCAGGTCATCTATATTATTATTATATATACGGGTTTCGCTGCTAGGCTTTTTCTGCGATCAACTGATAAATCACCTTTTTCTACATATGACCACAGCACATATGAGTCTCTAGGTGACTTTCAAACCGCACTGTTCCATTTTTTATTATTCAAATAAAAGCGCAACTTTTTGTCATTTATTTAGTGACTTGACTTCAATACTGCCGTTTGTTTAAAAATACATTGAATATACCGTGTTTTTAAAAACAACGGCAGAATAGCACAATGCTTGTCGTGTGTGCCTCATAAAACAATACCTTGAGTGTTTTGAAACTCCAAATTCACTCTAGTGATTCAATGGAGTCTAAATGAGAGTTTAAGATTTTAACTAAATTTCTATCAGGATGTGACTTAGGACGATTTGAAAGTCACCTACTTATATATTACGCCCGACTGCCTCAAAACGGTGAAAAGTCAAAATGTATTGGACCACTTGAAATTAATTTAGAATTAAACAGATTTCCAATATAAACATTTGTTGTTTGGGGGCGGGGGCGGGGTTGTTGTTATATATTTCATTTTTGGAAACAAGTTTCATATTTGTGGCTATACAACAATTAATTTCATACACCTAGAGTTTTTTCCGACATAATACAATTTTGAGATTGTGGGTGACATATTCGATATTTTTCTCTATAAATGATTGAGCGATCATTGTGTATTATCAATCTCAGAAACAGTCCGAGTTTAGAGATCCCTTACTATGGCCAGAGATCCCTCATTATCGTCAGATATCCCTTACTATCGTCAGATATCCCTTATTATCGTTAGATATCCCTTACTATCTTCAGAGATCCCTCACTATCGTCAGATATCCCTTATTTTCGTAAGATATCCCTTATTATCGTCAGATATCCCTTACCATCGTCAGATATCCCTTATTGTCGTCAGATAACCCTTACCATCGTCAGATATCCCTTACTATCGTCAGATATCCCTTATTATCGTTAGATATCCCTTACTATCTTCAATGATCCCTCACTATCGTCAGATATCTCTTATATTCGTCAGATATCCCTTATTATCGTCAGATATCCCTTACCATCGTCAGATATCCCTTACCATCGTCAGATATCCCCTATTGTCGTCAGATATCCCTTACCATCGTCAGATATCCCTTACTATCGTCAGATATCCCTTATTGTCGTCAGACATCCCTTATTTTCGTCAGATATCCCTTACTATCGTCAGATATCCCTTACCATCGTCAGATATCCCTTACCATCGTCAGATATCCCTTACCATCGTCAGATATCCCTTACTATCGTCAGTGTTGGACTTTAACCAGTTACCTGCTCTACTCTGAAAAAATTGGTATTTAAAAAAATTGGCGAGAAAACTCGTCCTTCAAATATCGATAGATTTAAAGACCCTCATCTTGGCAAAAACTTTCAAATCTGAGACTTCTCAAAGTCCCACATTTGAGAGTTTTTGCCAAGATGAGGGTCGAGAAGGACGATATTTCTTTCCAAATTCGCGTTTTTTCTCCTTCATATTTGCGGTTATATTTATTTTTGTTTATGGGTTTTTCCACAGTACGGCAGTTAGCTGGTTACGTTGGCCTTACGTTATGCCTTGTATAAATCGCTGCTAGGATCTACTGTTATTGTCGAGAAATATCCCCCCCCCCCCCTTTTAGGCGCAAGTTACACAGTAATTCTATCAAATTGTTCTCTTTTTTCAGGACCTGAAGTAAACTATAACTATATCAAAGCGCCAGTAAAACTATATATTCTAACAAAAAGGTGAAAATGGAAATGGTTCGGATGGGAACAGCTGGGTTCGATTCCGAAGAAATTATAATATACCTTTTTTGTAGAATGTTTACGATCTCATACTTCAGGTAACTCCCACCGCTTTTCTAACACATACCAAACTGTAGATAGGGGATTAGTTCTCACACGCCCTGAGTCCCAATGCAAAATGTTGTACCCTGAAGAAACACTTATTATAAAATTTTGGCCAGAAAACTCGTCCTTCAATCTTCTTATATCGATCTAAATTTAAATAACCTTCATCTTGGCAAAAAAAAACCCCTCTCAAATGGAACTTCACAAAAGAAGTTTTAGTAAATATGTGTGATTTTAATTGATCAATATTTGACGGATGAGTTTTCTAGCGAAAAGTTTTATTTTCCAATGTAAGGCATCATAATTGTTCTGGGACAAGCTGTATCAAATCATTTATGTCCATTCAAGCCTTAGCTCTGACTGCCAAGGAAGATA
This sequence comes from Berghia stephanieae, assembly GCF_034508935.2. Classification (NCBI taxonomy): domain Eukaryota; kingdom Metazoa; phylum Mollusca; class Gastropoda; order Nudibranchia; family Aeolidiidae; genus Berghia; species Berghia stephanieae. Next base: position 22,889,859 of record NC_088370.1, on the reverse strand, counting down.
AACCCAGACTTACATAATACATAGCATTTTATAATATTTATTAATAAATAGTGGATTATATTGTGCCTAAATGATGTTATTATTAGAAAATGATGTATTAATTTTTAATGTTATTTCTATTATTATTATTATTATTATTATTATTATTATTTATTATTATTATTATTATTATTATTATTATTATTATTATTATTATTATTATTATTATTAATTATTATTATATTATTATTATTATTATTTATTATTATTATTATTATTATTGTTTTTGCTTTTGCTACTTTATTAATTATTATTATTGTGCACAGCTGTGATATTTTTTTAAACATCATCAATAATCATCATCATTTTATATCATCATCATCACCACCATTATCATCATCACCATCACGATCTTCATCAACCCCATTAAAATCATCATTATTGAATCTTAGTATAATGAAATGTCAGTAACGTTACTATTATTTTTAATGTGCAGATTATTCCGTCCAAACTAAAGACATTGGATAATTAAATCATATATTTTTTGTTATGACCATTTCTATTCCATGGCAAGCAACTTTCACAATTGATTAGTAGATACACACCAACCTATTTATTATGTGTAAGATAAGACTGGTCTATTCAAAAGATAAGCAAAACGAAACAATGCAACGGCCAAACAAAATCTTATGATTTACTCAACTTATAATATCATACTTAAAACTGACATGGATATAAAAACGCTGTGGAGTTTACTACCTCCCATAGTGGGCAGGGGGGTACATACTGTGTCTTCTATCCCACTATATCTGTTTTCCAACATGCTTTCTGTCTTTGTCTTGGAATGAGATTACTTGGTTTTGTCCTGGCCCTAGCCCTGGCCGGAGTCCTTTTTTTTACGTTTTATATGATTGGCGGATATTGTGAGAATTCGACCTAAACACATAGATAGCATCAACAGAATGAGTTAAACGTCTTTTTTATAACAATATTTTAAAATTACGCTTCAACAAAGCCTCAAATGAGGCCGGAGGGAAACAGTCAACTGCATAGTTATTGTTTTGAGAGATGATATTTTTTCCTTGTAAATCATCTCTCTGTTATGTATTATTATATTTGTTATTTTGAATGTATAATGTAAGCATTTGAGTGATTCCTCTTTATTGGATTTTGTGCACTTATCCACTTATGAGACTTATAGGTGATCTCAAACTAAGTACATTGATGTTATGCTTTTGGAATTTACATCTGATCCCTATTTCTTCCTAGTTCCCCTTTGTCTTGTTTTCTATTGGGTGCTGTAATTGTAATTCTAGAACGTTTTACTATCCCGTTTTCTTCCTTTTTTACTGGCGCTGATATAACCTAAATGTGTTGCTAGCGCCGTAAAACCCTTAAAAACAAAACAAAAAAAGCCTGTGGAGTTGGTTAATTTTACAACAAAAAAAACAAAAAACGTTTCATGAAATAACGTTTAGTCCACTGCTTCAATGGATGGAGTATAGTATAGTATGCCATTTATCTTGCATTGAGATCAACCAGGTTTGAACCTGTCATATTTCAGATTGGATGGTATGGGTCATTCCTGCTGACATCAGACTTCTTGTGGATGGATTATCTATATTCCTTCATGGAATGCATGGGCGACGGTATCTATCGATGCTGTAGCGGAAGAGCGTAATTTTAAAACAATAATTGTTATAAAAAAGACGTTTAACTCATTCTATTGATGCTATCTATGTGTTTAGGTCGAATTCTCACAATATCCGCCAATCATATAAAACGTAAAAAAAATATCTAGAGGTGCTTAAATAAGTCAATAAAATGTTTAGTAAAATAAAGGCAGTAAAAATTACTCTTATAAAAGATACAGTACAAAGTAAACGACGTTTCGACCTTTGGCCTTCATCAGGTAAACAAGAACACGTACCAACACACAAAATTATGCGTACACTTTATCGTTTATAGATAGAATGCAGTTGACGTCACTCGGGTGTTTTGTGTTTTGGTCTTTGTACTTCCGGATGGCAATGTTTTGAGCTTCTAAGCCAAACGCATACTATCTATAAATTAACGATGGCTACGACCCAATACACATTTCTATATCTTGGCTGGAAAACTTTAACGTCACATTTAAAACAAGACGTAAATAGCTTCAAATCTGACACGTCTACGGACTCTCAGGTTTGGTATTTGTGTCGTCATCAATGAAATCTTATTTAAAGTAATTTTTTTCTGGTCAAAATAAGAAATGTATTTTTTGGTCAAATTATTTCATTGTGTATGATTTCTCTTTGTCTTTCATTCTTACCATTGCAACATTGACTTTGTACAGAAGGAACGACATTGACGTCACTCAGCTCTTTGTTATTGTTTTTAGACAGCCATTTTAATGATTAGTTCTTACTCAATTACACTAACCAGATTACAAAGGTTACACATTGTTTTGTGTGTCGGTTTGTCATAACGGCTTGCGGTTGTTGTGAGTATTTAAGCCAAACGCACAGCATTAATTCGTTTTAATATTTAGAAATGATAGAAACGTCGATTGATGACTGCAGAAAGTACCTTTGTATACTTTGCCTCAGTATGGAGATAGTTGTTTGTGCATCATAATCTGTGGAAGAAATTTAACTTAAGTTGAATGATGTGCCGTGCTGAGTTTTCGACTGTGAAATCGTAAATGGGAATTGAATTCAATAGTCTGATGTCGAGTCGCCCAGTAACGGCGAGCAGCGTATAAACAAAGAAAATCGGTACTTTTTATTCTTCATGCTGGCTAGAACATTTCATATGTCATGTGATCAGAATGTATAAATGTCAAAACATGATCATATGTTTATGTTTTTCTCTTCAGAGAAGTATGTAATAATGGCGTCCGCCATTGTTCCGATAGTTTAGAACCAGTTACTAACTTACTATGCGTCATTACGAGGGAAGTGACGTCATGACTGTTGAAGCATATTAAGAAAAAATAAAGGCATGAAAATCTAAAACCACCGTTTTCCGAAAACAGCCAGGATTTTCAAACGAACTTCTTGTTTTCAGTCTTTGCAGTTGTTTTATTATTATCCATGAACTTTGTGCAAAAATATAATCAAATGAAGAAAATAAAAATAAAAATGATATCGAATTATTGCTTGCTACACTTACTGGTATTATATATATATATATATATATATATATATATATATATATATATATATATATATATATTATATATATATATATATATATATATATATATATATATACATTATATATATAATATTATATAAATAAATTGAGCTTTATATAGAGCAATATCCACTAAATGTGCTCAAAGCGGGGTCCCTGGTCAACAGCAACATTTAACATGTAGGACGGACCATGCCGCCTGTTAGGCGATAAGGCGATATTACAATTTTTCGGACAAAGACAACGCTGTTAACGGCCAGGTACTCATTTTACACCTGAGTACGGTGAGAGAATGTGAGTAAAGAGCCTTTTCCAAGGACTCAACTATGCGCCGAGCGAGGTACGAACCCCAGACTTTCCGATCCGAAAGCGAGTGTCATACCACAAGACCACATAGCCGCATATATATATATATATATATATATATATATTATATATATATATATATATGTAGTATATATATATATATATATATATATATATATATATATATATATATATATATAAGTATATAATATTATATTATATATCACTACCTTTTTTTTGTTACTCATATGTTATCTGCAGTTTTGTTGTCTTGTATGCCACTCGCCTTTTGGTCTGTCGATCCTGGCTCAAGGTCAGCTACGTACGACGCAAAGTTAATCCTTAAATAAGGTTAATTCCTTACATTAGAAAGTACTTGAGAATTTATATAGGGCAATAGCAACTTAAAGTGATGAAAGCAGTTTACAAAGTGTCACTAGCCGACAGCAACACTTGACATGTAAGTGGGGCATGGCGCCTGTTAGATGATATTACAATTTTAATTTCGGACAGAGACAACGCTGTTAGCGGTTAGGTACTCATTTTACACCTGCGTTGGTGAAATAAAGTGAGCAAAGACCATTTTCCAGAGATTTGATTTGCGCCATTTTCTGGGCTCGAACCCGAGAACTTCCGGTCCGAAGGCGAATGTCATTCTACAATATTGCATAGCCGTACATTATCTCACAACACTTCTTTGATAACAGCGGTGATCACTACGCCTTACAGGCGCCATGTCTCATCTCTCATAAGTGTTGCTTTAAAGCACTTTAAGCACATTTAATGGATATTGAACAAATCAAACGCTCTGGCAATTGTTCTTCAAAAGATTGACATAATGTTACTTTTCATTTTACACATTAGAAGTTATGCTCAGGAAGAGAGGAAAAACAAGAGAAATATGGAGGAGGATACTGAGAAGGAAAATTACATTTCATCCTGGAGGGGGGCCTGCACTACCGCAGCTAACACGACGGTCTGGAAACGATATATACACGGCCCGATTCCTCATGAGTCAAATCAAGTCATAAGCTATTTACAGGGTCACGATGAAATTGTCCATACGTCCGGGGTCTAAATTAGCAGTAATAGAACGTAGATGGAAAAGCATGATTAGTGGTTAGATGGCCAGGGCCGTACAACGGGGGATAATCAACATTTTGTCTTGCAGTGGTAATTAACATCAGCCTTAGTCCATAAGTTGATTAGAAGGTCGTTATAGTTTATTCTCTACGCCGGGGTGAGTCCGGATAGCTCCATTTATGGCACTTGACTCACAAAACCGTGAATGATCCAGGTTTATTTTGACCCCTCAGATGACACCGCAGCAGTGATTGACTGTTTGAGTTTATTTGGTCCAAAAAAACCCCCAAAGAATCAGTTGCTAAGGTTGTGCAAACATATGTTTGTTTGTTTGTAAGGGACTTACGGTGCCGCTTGAGATACATTTAGGGAATTTCAACGCGAGTAAAACGGAAGAAAATGGGATTGTGAAAAGATTCAGAAATTGTAATTAAAATAACATGAGAAAAAGGAAGAGAAAGGGGAATGGTTCAAATAGGGAACACATGTAGATTCCAATAGCACACCGCCATTACACATTGCTACGTGTAATGGTAGCACGTTTTATCGGTAATCAGAAGGTCTTAGGTTCGATCCTCCGTTAAGGTAGACTTGATTTTTGGGATGGTTTTTATTTGCTTGTATTTTTCTCTCTTGCTTTATCTGACATCTTTCGTACACACTTATTCAGATCTTTACCCATGGAAAGAAAACTGTGATTCGATTTGAGCTATCAACTACCATATAGCTGAATTCATTTATAATAG
>NC_088370.1:22859568-22879568 GCF_034508935.2 Berghia stephanieae | reverse complement strand
GTACCTGGCTGTAGTGCTGGGCTGAGAGGGAAACAGTCAGATAGTTATTGTTTTGAGAGATGATATTTTTTTCCTTGTAAACTATCTCTCTGTTATTTATTGTTATTTTTACTGTATAATATAAGCATTTGAGTGTATTCCTCTTAGTGGGGGCTTGTGTTGGTGTCTGGATGAGACTTTTAGGTGATCTCAAACTAAGTACACTGATAGTGTGCTCTTGGAATCTACATCTGATTCCTATTTGAACCAATTCGCCGTTGTCTTACATTTTCTTGGATGCTTTAATTGTAATTCTATAACTTTTTACTCTCCCATTTTCTTCCTTTTTACTGGCGCTGATATGACCTAAATGTGTTGCAAGCACCATAAAATCCTTAAAACCAAAACCAAAACCAGCATTTTCCGATATTATTCACCCATCAGTTTACCGATCACCCTCAACATCGCTTGCTTTTTAAAAGACAACTGACATCTTAACCAGTGAGCCACCATCACCAAATACCGCCATGCGATTCTATTCTTTTATCACAAATTATATCAATCAAGCCAGTTCTAACAGGAGCATTTATATAGCACAATATTCACTAATGGTGCTTAAAGAGCATTATAACTGGGTGGGGTTCCTGACCTCCCAAAGTGGGCAGGGAGGTACATACTGTGTCTTCTATCCCCTTGTATCTGTTTTCCAACATGCTTTCTGTCTTTGTCTTGGAATTCGATTACTTGGTTTTGTCCTGGCCCAGGCCGGAGTCCTGGCTGGGAGGGAAACAGATGATATTTTTTTCCTTGTAAATCATCTCTCTGTTATGTAATATTATATTTGTTGTTTTGAATGTATAATGGAAGCATTTGAGTGTATTCCTCTTTGTTGGATTTTGTGCTTGTTTCCGGATGAGACTTTAGGTGATCTCAAACTAAGTACATTGTTGGTATGCTCTTGGAATCTACATCTGATCCCTATTTGTTCCCAGTTCCTCTTTGTCTTACTTTCTCTTGGGTGCTTTAATTGTAATTCTATAACTTTTTACTATCCAATTTTCTTCATTTTTACTGGCGCTGATATAACCTAAATGTGTTACAAGGGCCGTAAAACCCTTAAAATAAAAAAATATTAAAAAACAAACAAACAACATAACAAACAAAAACACTTGAGTTTTTTATAATACGCAAGATGCACTAAGCGTGCTCAAAGCGGTTTACAAGTGATCCCTAGCGTACAGCACCACTGTTAGGCGAAATTATAATTTTGTTCGGATAAAGACAACACTGTTAACGGCCAGGTAATCATTTTACACCTGAGTAGGGTGGGAGAATGTGAGTAAAGATCCTTTTCCAGCCAAGGACTCAACTATGCGCCACTCAGGACTTGTACCCAGTACCCTCCATTACGAAGTCGAATGTCATACCTGTAGACCACAGATAGTCGTATATTATAGCACAATATCCACTTAATGCTGCTTAAAGCCCATTATAAGATATCCCAAACAAATGCTTAACATTTAGGACAAGACAAGGCAACTTGCTTATTGTTTGACAGGTACAACGCTGTTTCCTGCAAAGAACTAAATTTACAGGAGGCCTTCCGAAAGTAAACAAACATCCCCAGTATTCTTTTTTAAAAAAATGTTCTAGTAGAGGGTTTGGGAGTGGCGTAAATGGTCACCGCCTTTGTGTCTCTATGATGGAGAGTGTCCGCCATTTGGCCGCAGTTTGTTTGCGGGCACCCAAATCTCCTTCTAAAGTCAGGAAAGCTATTGGACAAGGGCCGCCCATTATTTCACTCAGCTTGTACTTGGAGCATTGTCCATTTTGCTTTTTGAGATGAGTAACTTTATTTTTCATCTTTATTTTATAGAGCCATTCCCCAATCATCCTCTCATGCCATGCCGGGCCTGGTTTGGTGCAGTAACCGGGCCCAATCGATGGATATTCTTGTAGCGTTCGTGCCACTATATGCATTAAATTGATGAAGCTTGTTATAAATCTTCTCGACATTCTTGATTTTACTCCATGCAGAAATGCAATATTTCACTAAAAAATATACAGTCCATAATTTAGATCCTGCAAACTTTCTCTGGAGATTCGAATCCTTCAATTAAAAAAAACAAACAAAAACAAGCAAAAAACCAACAAACCCCGAGATTGATCGGATGGTCAGATAGATACACTTTGGTTTCGGATCATGTAGGGAGGAAATGGTCCTCCACAACAATATTTATTTTTGGGAGTGTTGCCTTGTCTGCTTATGGCGGATTCTCACAAAGCATCTGTGTCTATTTTGCTTGATAGAAAACTTCACGGGGAGTATGCGTGATTAAAGGTAAACTTTCCAGGTACCTAGATGACTACATTCATCGCATATCAATTATACAGTTATATGATGTACCCTGATGGTTACATACTCAAAGAACTAGCACGACAAGGCCGAATTACAACATAACATCGAATTTTGAGATCTCTTCTATAGAGCATTGCTGGACTGATGCTTTAACACCACAAATAGTGACACACACACACACGCGCGAGCGCGCGCGCGGGCTAATGATGCAAATAGATCCACTTGTAAAATCTATCTTATTATAGATTTCTCGATAAATCGTTTTATTTGGGTTTATAGTGCACCTTCCATTGACAGGAGTCAGTGATTGCCATGGCAAAGCATCACCGAGACAACCGATTAATCTGAATGAGCTTGCTTTATTTCTCATTCAGAGATAGGGTATATGGATGGACCAATCAATAACAAATAGTGATTGATGTGAAGGATTGAGGGGCGGGGGGGGGGGGGGGGGGGAAGTGGTTGAAGAGGAAATAATGTTGAGTGAGGGTGGGGCTGATTTATTAGAGTAATATTGCACTAAATTCCTAAGTCGATGTCGTAACACGGAAAAGCTGAAAGCCGAAGAATTACAAATGAGATGTTGATGACGTTTATAGTGTAAATTGGAGATGAAAATCTCCGGTTATGGCCCATGAAAGGTGTGTCACTTGGTTATCTCACTTTGTTTTCTTGTTACTTATTTGATTCTCTTTTCCTCATTAATATTGCCTTTTTTTTTTTTTTTGGGGGGGGGGGGGGGGGGGAAGGGGTGTTGACTTTGGCATTGCTGTTGTTGTTTTATTCATAATAAATATAAACCTTTATAAAGCGCGTTCCACGGTTTTTCCATGCTCATTGTGCTTCATCATTTTTCATCAAATCAAAGTTCAATTTTAATCCGCACAAATGTTCAAGTTAAAGTCTCAGGTTTGAGATCAAGATAATTTCATCCATCTATATTATATAAAGAACGAAATTTCTGGCCAAATTTATTATATTTAATTTATTAGAGTACGGCAGATTTCCACAATAAAAAACCCAATAAATGTATGTGAGGATAAAGAGCCGGATCTTTTACGAGCTGAAGCTTACCAAATCGCGATCATTCATTGTCTCGAAAAAAATTAATAAACATTTCAATAAGTTGTATTAAACATAATATGTGCGAAGCATCGATTGTCGTACATACTTAATGGAGGATGCTGCAGTCTGTTGCAAGTAATGGCCCCATCAAAAGGCAGTTATGGCTTCAGTGCTTTACGACATAGAGCAGACTGTCCATGCTTTTATTTGAATTGCTGTAGCGTTTACTCGTCAATCAATCCGGTATTACTCGTCAATCAATCCGGTATTACTCGTCAATCAATCCGGTATTACTCGTCAATCAATCCGGTATTACATCGTCAATCAATCCGGTATTACATCGGAATGAACACCATGGGATAAATTGATAAACTAAATAATGAATAAAACACATTAAAAAAAAAAGAACAAAATACCGAACACGGAACGTTGTGGGCTCAAAACCCTTTAAGCCAAAAAAAAAAAAAAAAAAAAAAAAAAAGCACAAAAAAAAAACATATACAATAGTAACATAATTATTATTACTATAATTATTATTATTATATTATTATTATTTATTATTATTATTATTATTATTATTATTATTATTATTATTATTATTATTATTTATTTTTATTATTATTATTATTATTATTATTATTATTATTATTATTATTATTATTATTATTATTATTATTATTATTATCACTTTTATCATTATTATTTTCGTTATTACTATTATTATCACTTGCGACTGGAATTGAATACGGTAACAATTTGCACATTGTTAGCTGTTATAATCCAATATACCCAAATACGGCTGGATGCACAGAATCGAGAAGATGATAGAAAGACACATAAATCCTGAATCCTTTACTTTAGAGGCAAATGCTCTATATTTCTACGGGGCCATTGAACACCCCCCCCCCCCCCCCCCCCCCCCCCCCCCCCCCCCCCCCCCCCCCCCCCCCCCCCCCCCGACTTCCTCTCCTCTGATGCATTGCCATTTAGAAGTCATTCAATCTCTCAACCAAAAGATTAACACTAGAAAAAATAAAATGTTTTATTTCATACTCGGATGGTCTTGAATCGTAAGGTGGCTGGCTATTCGCACAAGAAGCACTGATAAAAGTTATCTAGTTGTGGTAATCAATAGAATCGCTTGAAATAGGGTTGAAAAAAAAAGTCATACAGTCATAATTTGTGGCTTAACTCATGTGCACTGACTGTAATATTTGGATTCAATAGGTTTGGAGGGCTGGAAAACAACATGAGGAAATGGAGGAATAGGAGTAGGAGGATGACGAGGATGAGGTGGAGGAATACATATAAGAGGAAGAGGAGGGAGAAGAAAACAAGAAGAAATGAAGGAGGAAGAGGAGCAGGACGAGGATGAGGAGAAGGAGATGGGGAGGGGGAGGAAGAGAGGAGGAGAGGGAGGAGGAGGAGGAGGAGGAGGAGGAGGAGGAGGAGGAAGAAGAAGAAGAAGAAGAAGAAGAGAAGAAGGAGAAGAGAAGAAGAAGAAAGAAGAAGAAGAAGAAGAAGAAGAAGAAGAAGAAGAAGAAGAAGAAGAAGAAGAAGAAGAAGAGGAGGAGGAGGAGGAGGAGGGAAAAGAAAACAATAAGAAGAAACAGTAGTGCGGTTAGGTCGTCTTGTGGTATGACACTCGCTTTCGGATCGGAAAAGGTTCTTTATTCACATTATCTCACCGTGCTCAGGTGCAAAATGAGTACCTGGCGTTTTCTCTGTTGGGAAAGTATAATATCGCTTAACAGGCATCATTTCACTTTCTACATGTTACGTGACAATGTTGGTCAGGGCACCTTTGTAAAGCGCTTTGAGCACGTATAGTGGATATTGCGCTCTATAAAAGCTCAAGTTTTTTTTAGTAGTAGTAGTAATAGTAGTAGTAGTAGTAGTAGTAGTAGTAGTAGTAGTAGTAGTAGTAGTAGTAGTAGTAGTAGAAGTAGTAGTAGTAGTAGTAGTAGTAGTAGTAGTAGAAGAAGAAGAGAGAAGAAGAAGAAGAAGAAGAAGAAGAAGAAGAAGAAGAAGAGAAGAAGAAGAAGAAGAGAAGAAGAAGAAGAAGAAGAAGAAGAAGAAGAAGAAGAAGAAAGATGGATGATGATGGTTTCGGTGATGATGATGATGATGATGATGATGATGATGATGATGATGATGATGATGATTATGATGAATGAAAAATTAGCATAGCGGACATCAAAGTCAGTCATTACTTCATTTAGCTCCATTTTGCTTATAGGCCTATATTTTCTAACAAAGAGATTTTACCTTGTAGCAAGTCGCCAGTTTAAATAAAAAAGATAAATAATCAATCAATGTTAAAGAGAGTTAACACCCAATTCATTCAATATAAACTTGAGATTTTATGTAGCGCAATATCCACTAAACGTGCTCAAAGGGCTTTACAAAGGGACACTGACAAACAGCAACGCGTAACGTGTAGAACGTGACATGACGCCAATTAGGCGATATTACTAGGGATTTTTTTTTCGACATAGACAGCGCTGTTAAAAGCTAAGCACTTATTTTACATCTGAGTACGGTGAGAGAAATTGATAAAAGAGACTTTTCCAAGGACTCGCTTTGCGCCGGGCGAGGCTCTAACCCAGGCCCTTCCGATCCGAAAGTGGGGGTTATACGACAAGAACACGTAGCACATATTATGTACGCCATCAACTGGCTTGACATCGGCTCTTGAAGACACCAATATCCTATTTCACAAGATCTGCCAAACACACACACACACACACACACACACACACACACCCTCTCTCTCTCTCTCTCTCTCTCTCTCTCTCTCTCTCTCTCTCTCTCTCTCTCTCTCTCTCTCAATGTCAAAGACTACAGACAAATAAATTTATCTGTTGTATTTCAAAACATAAAAATAATGGCACGTGCACATTGAAGCTGGACGGAACAGAGCCGAGCCGAGCGGCCGCGCTTTGAGAGTGAGTAACAAGTGTCTGTACGAATGGTGCGGTTAGATTGCGATCGAGACAACGCGGGTGGAAACGGATGGTGAAGAAGATTAAGAGAGATGTATATATATATATATAGAGAGAGAGAGAGAGATAGTGGCAGTGAATCGTAGCGAGGGGTGTGATATTTAGTGTCGTTTTCACGTGTTTGTCTTCTGTAATGTCAGCTGGAATTCTCCAATTTCAACCATCCCTATGGATTGTCTTACCACCCCCATCATCGAATGTGAAATTTTATCCTTTTTCTGGAGTTTTGTTTTCAACTGACAGTTGCTGTTGAGTGTCAAATGTAACTCATCTCGTCAGTCCGGTGTGATGTCGGATTGAAGCAGTTTAAAAATAAGTGAACTTATTATGAAAACTGTTAAGATATAATTTCTTTCTTTCCTACTTTTCCTGTTTGATAATAAATGACAATTGTAAAGCGGCTAACCTATCAGGCTCAAATTCCTTTGCATTCTTAAAATATAAAAAGAAACAAATTGAAACATAAAAATATAACAATTTCGGTTACTTACACAGTAATAGACATTGCATTTTACACACATGATAGGGAAAACTTGATTTAAATAATAGAAATCATGAGAGAAAAAGGTGAGTGTTGAATTTAGATTTGAAAGCTGATAATGATTGACACTTAGAATAAAACACGTAGTGTTTTTCTTCATTAGAGAAAATGAAAAAAAAAAACAAAAAAAAACCCCCCAAAAAAACCCAAAAAACAATCATACTTGTAATAATAAATTTAAGTTTTGGCAAATACACTGTGTAATGTAAATGTTGTTGCTCGGAGCTCGAAGGAATAAATAACAATCTGAAATTGAATGTAAGCTTCAATTTAATAAACGAAAATAGATTAAATGGACGTTTCCGTTTCCCCTTTATCGTTTAACATTGTTTATGTTTATTCACCTTAACAACGCCACTACCACATTATCTCATACGTCTGTAGTGTTTCATTCATCCTGTTTTGTTGATAAAGGGGAAACCCGAAACGTCCACTTTATCTGTTTCGTATATTGAATTGAAGCTTACATTCAATTTCACATTGCTATTTACGGCAAATGCACCGAACCGACGACACAACTCAGTGTGGTTAAGTGTCACATATCTGTTGACAACCAAACCTTTTCTTCCATTTATTCCACTGAGCTTGTTTCAGAAAATAGTTTTAAAACCCTCAATGTAATATAACTTTATTTCACGATAAAGACAATTTAATGAGAAATATAGGGTATGGAGAAGTGACAGGTGAAAACAAAGAATAAAAATGTCGTCTGTCAGAGCCAATCTTAGGATCGAACTAACATGGCACCCTCAGCCTGGCTGAGAGAAAGAAATAAAGAGAGAGAGAGAGAGAGAGAGAGAGAGAGAGAGAGAGAGAGAGAGAGAAAGAGAGAGAAAGAGTGTGGATGGATGGTTCAGTGGCTAATGCGACTGCTCTCTCTCTCTCTCTCTCTCTCTCTCTCTCTCTCTCTCTCTCTCTCTCTCAACCAGGCGGAGGGTGCCGCGTATGGCGGATCCCAAGTTTGGCTGTGACGCTCCGATATTTTTAATCTCTGTTTTCATCTGGCACTTTTCCATACCCCAAAAGAAATCTTATAATTATTGATAGAAGTGCCCGCTCCACACGTGTTTCTCAATGTTATAGGCATTGTATCAATATTGTTAGATTCCAGATGTTTTATACAGCATCAAGCGTTAATCGACTATTTTCAATCCGATGTTAGATTCAAAATAAAAAAATTAAAAAGGGAAACTTAGAGCTAGTTTGGGAAATGGTGATGAGTGGAATCGGGAAATGGCAGGGGGGGGGGGGGGGGGGGGGGGTGGAGTTTAAGCGTTGCTTGTTGTACAATAAAATTCTGATCAATCTCCTTAAAGTTGTGAAAAGTCCACAGCATATGTGTGATATTCATTGTTTGTAGATATTCCATTAACGGGGAGACCCATTTTATTTTCTAATTATAACTTCGATGTATTAAATTAAACAATTAAAAAAAACTCAATTGAAAATCTTGTGAGGTTTCGATAGCTCAGTTGGTAAAGCGCTCGTTTCACACACAAAGAGATCAATTTCGATCCCGGGTGAAATCGAATTTTTTTTCTGAACCCCCCCCCCCCCCCCTCCCCTATACACCAAGCAGTAATTCGGTAGCTGGGTCTTTTCCATATGGCGGAAAGTACTTTGCCATCGACTAGCGTCATATCCAAATGATAACAAACATTAACTATTGTTCGTTTCACGCTATAGAAACCGGTCCGGCTCCATAGGTCTCATGAATCTGAAGAACTGCATTAGAAAATCGTTTTTGGTTAGGTTTGTTTACTGATTTTGTACAATTGTTGTTTTTTCCTCTATATTATTTTAATTAGCATAGGTTGAACTAAATTCTTAGTCATAGAATGTTCGAAGGTTTGTTTTTTATCTTTAATTTTCCAATGCACTCAGAGTTGTGTGATAGTGTTTAAAGATAAGAGTTTAAAATGAAACAATTTTACTTACCTGTGTATTTTAGTTTGTGATATCAACTTGTCAATATCAGACTTCAAAACAGTTTTTGGATCATCGAACACTTGGAGTAAATAGGAATTATCTTCGACGCGAGAGTAGGTAAGTCATTGATATCAACCTTGTCTTTTATGGCATTTGTGACACAACGCTTAGACGTCTATATCTGGTGTTAGATAAAGAACTGAACGTTCGCCTCAAAACGGTATTATGCCGGAACGAACCAAATGCTTAAAAGCCGAATTTAATGTTAAAGTAGTCAAAAATATAAGTCGTTAGCATTAGCACCCTAAAATATGGTATCCATTCTCCTCAATAAAACATACAAACTCAACACAAGTCTGATATTTCTGGCTATAAATTCAATTTTCAATGTCTTAACCATCCCAACTTAATACCGTTTTGAGGCGAATGGTCACAAATGTGCATGAAAGGTGCCAGACAAAGACCTCGAGGTGACTGATTTTTTTGGGATGGTATTTTTTCTTCTATTTTTCTTTCTTACTTTGTCTTGCACCTTCCATACACACTTCTATCTGGTCGAGTGGTATGGCACTCGCTTTTGGATCTGAAGGTCCTGGGTTCGAGCCTCGCTCGACGCATAGTTGAGTCCTTGGATAAGGCTCTTTACTCACTTTCTCTCACCGTACTCAGGTGTAAAACTAGTACCTCGACGTTAACAGTGCTGTCTCTGTCCGAAAAAAATTGTAATATCACCTAAAAGGCGTCAGGTCCCGTCCTATACGTTAAATGTTGCTGTTGGTCAGGGACCCATTGTAAAGCGCTTTGAGCACGTTTAGTGGATATCGCGCTATATAAAAGCTCAATTTGTGTTTTTATCTTACACCGGTGCGTTCTCCTTTATTACTTAATTTGATATCCGGTGTAATGTTTGAATTACTTAGATGGTGAAAATGAACTTAAAGTTCTGGATAAAGAGTCAATAACATGTATGATTTGATTCTTAGAGTTCATATTCAATGGACACTTAGATAAGCACGCCTCTCGGACAGTCGTCATAACGTAAAGAATGGTAGTAATTAATTGGTAAACATCGCAAACGACACAGGTTTTACTATCTATGGTACGTGTCTTAGTAAAATACCCACTGTTCTACCGCATGATCAATGGAACTAACATATAAAACTATGTGTAAACTTAAACGTTAATAATCTGATCGAGCAAATCGTGTGATAATAGGATTCAATAGTCGTAATGTCACTTCCTTCATAATGACGCATGGTAACAGCAACACTGGCTCTAAACTATCGGAACAATGGCGGACGCCCGTATGAAATATTTCTCCAGCGAGCATAAAAGCGTATCCAGAGGGGAAAAAAACATAAACTTGATCATGTTTTGATTTTTACACATTCTGGTCACAAGACATATGAAAAGTTCTAGCCAGCTTGAAGAATAAAAAGTAATGATTTTCTTTGTTTAGAACCAAGAGGACCGTCGTTGCCGGGCGGCGTGACATCAGACTACTGAATCCAATTAGTCACCCATTTAGCCGTATAAAAACAATAACAATGATCAGAGAAAGGTCGATTTCGCTCATCTTACTGTGAAAGATAGAACGTGCATGACGTCATTCAGGCCTTTCTTATTGGTTTTTGCCATCCGCGTTTGTGAGTGATTCTCACTAAACTGTATTAACCAGACTATAAACGTTTAAGATAACACATAGGTTTGTGTCTTCGTCCGTTATACTTCCGGATGGCAATGTTATGAGTTTCTTAGCTAAGCGCATACTATCTATAAAAACAAAAACATTGATCAGAGAGAGGTCGATTTCATTCACGTTACTGTTATAAACTTCTAACTTTGTTTGTCCGAGCACGTGTGAAGGTGTGTTACAATTTCCATGTTTTTGAAGGTTAATAGCTTTTCCTTCACTGGTAAGTAATGCAATCTGTACGCCATCTATTGGGTTGTCATCGGTCCCCGTGTCAATCCATTTGGAAGACAAATATATCATTTTTCACGAGATCTCCAACACCTCTCTCTCTCTCTCCCTCTCTCTCTCTCTCTCTCTCTCTCTCTCTCTCTCTCTCTCTCTCACTCTCTCTCTCTTTCTTTCTCATCTCTCTCTCTCTCTCACTCTCTCTCTCTTTCTCCTCTCTCTGCATCTCTCTCCCTCCCTCTCTATTTCTCCTCTCTCTCTCTCTCTCTCTCTCTCTCTCTCTCTCTCTCTCTCTCTCTCTCTCTCTCTCCCTCTCTCTCTATCCATGTCACAATCGACAGACTAAAACATTATCCTGAATCACTTTATATCCAATGACTTGACATAAAAGGCTTACCCAGTTATTCTATTTTGAGTTTATGATCAATTATCATTATTCAAGTTATCTACTCTATGTTATCGACATTTGTTTTTGGGTGTGATTTGCCATTTGATTTCATGAATTATGTTCACTTTGATATACCAGCCTGTTTGTTTCACGAAAACCTTTAATTGTTTTGGAAATGAAAAGAATTTGATCTCTTATCGGACATGATGTGTTCTAAAAGGTAAGGCAGTTGTGACGTGACGTTGTTATTGTTGGTTTTTTTTTTTTTTTTGCTGTTGTTGTTGTTGTTCTTATTGTTACTGTTGTTGTAGTTGTTGCTCTCTTTTTTTTTTGTTTTGAGGGTTGGTTTTTGGGTTGTATTCGGGGTCCAGACAGTTCAGTCGTAGCCATCGTTATCTTATAGCCTGACACTAGAACCATCTAGGACTTGTAGTTTGACGTCATTTTTTTAGGTTTGTGCACCGTCTAATGAGTTGTCGTTAGTAGAGCTAACAAGTGATTCCATTGGTTAAACTATTGAATACAACACACGATATGTTTTCTGTTGTGGCAAAAGACATGTTTTTTGAAGTCATCTTTTAGTCATTGTCAGGCTATAAGTTCACGATGGCTACTGTTCAGTTGGAAGAGCGCTTGTCTCACACACTGAGAGACCCGCATCGATCCCTGGCGTCTTTTTTCTGACCCATCTGTCTACCCAGGAGTGATTGATAGATTGGTTTGTAATATTAGACATGGTAGAAAGTACTTCACAACAGATTCACATCCTATTTAAAGGTAGCGGTCGTTGCCCATAACACTAGAACAGCTATCGACGTGCACTTGTTATTTATTGTGCGGCTATGTGGTCTAGTGGTATGGCACTCGCTTTCGGATCGGAGGTCCTGAGTTCGAGCCTCACGCTCGGCGCATAGTTGAGTCCTTGGAACTCACATTTTCTCACCGTACTCAGGTGTAAAATGAGTACCTGGCCGTTAACAGCGTTGTCTTTGTCCAAAAAATTGTAATATCGTGAAACAGGCTGAAATAACGAAAAACTATTTTACCCATATGGATAGTATGAAGTTGACGTCACACAGGTCTTTGTTATTGTTTTTTGCCATCCGCGTTTATGAGTAATTCTCACTAAATTGTATTAACCTGACTATAAACGTTCATGGTTATACACAGTTTTGTGTGTTGGTCCGTTATACTTCCGGATGGCAATGTTGTGCGCTTCTTAGCCAAGCGCATACTATCTATATAATTACTGACTAGCTACGAATAGTGATATCTATACTTTGTCTTGGAAGAAATTCAATAACAAGTTTTCCGTCAACTGACCTTGACGTCCTCATACTTGTTACACTGTATTATGTGAGGCATTATGCTGACGTGCTTGACAAAACGCCGTATTTGATAAATTCGTCCTTCAAATTAATATCAATCGATTGAAATGCCCCTCATCTTGATAAAAACTCTCAAACCGACATTGCACTTACTATGACTGGTGACTTTGAGGCAAATGCTGGATGTAATTTGTTTTTACTTTAAATGGCTTCTGATAAGGATAAGGCATATTAAAAACGTGCGGCTATGTGGTCTTGTGGTATGGCACTCGCTTTCGGATCGGAAGGTTCTGGGTTTGAGCCTCGCTCAGCGGATATTTGAGTCCTTGGAAAAGTCTCTTTACTCACATTCTCTCACCGTACTCGGGTGGCCGTTAACCGGGTTGCCTCTGTCCGAAAAAAATTGTAATATAACTTACAGGCGCCATGTCTCGATCTACATTTACGTGTTTCTATTGATCAGGGACCCCTTGTAAAGCACTTTGAGCACGTTTAGTAAATATCGCGCTATTTAAAAGCTCAAGATTTTTATTTCAAATTTATTTTTTTAAGTATTAAAATATTTTGATGCACTTCAAAACTCGCATCAATACAGGTTTTAATACAACTCATGAAAAACGTTAATATAACTCATTGAAGACAATCATTAATTATCTGTTATCGCTCTTTTCGTGTCAAATGCTACATCTTAAACGATCAATTGGATTCACCAGTGGTGTCACGTCGTCCAGCAACGGCGAGCAGCTTGGTTCTAAACAAAGAAAATGGGTACTTTTTATTCTTCATGCTGGCTAGAACTTTCCATATGTCATGTGATCAGAATGTATAAAAGTCAAAACATGATCATGATTATAATGTTTATCTCCTCTGGATACACTTTTATGCTCGTCGGAGAAATATTTCATAAGGGCGTCCGCCATTCATTGTTCCGATAGTTTAGAACTAGTTACTAAATTACCATGCGTCATTACGAGGGAAGTGACGTCATGACTGTCGAACTCTATTGTCACATAATAATAATAATAATAATAATAATAATAATAATAAAATATATAATAATAATAATATAATAATAATAATAATTATATAATAATAATAAAATAATAATAATAATAATAATAATAATAATAATAATAATATAATAATAATAATAATAATAATAATAATGATAATGATAATAATAATAATATAATAATAATAATAATAATAATAATAATAATAATAATAATAATAATAATATAATAATAATAATAATAATAATAATAATAATAATAATAATAATGATAATTGTTATGGACTTATACATAGAGTTACTCTAGGAAAGAGTTGCTCCTCTTTGTTATTAGCTAATTGATTTTAGTTACAGCTTAATTAGTTATTAATCATTAAGTCCATTGTTTAAAATATTATTGTGCTTAAAAATACCAGAGGGGTATGCTCTGGAGAAGGATGCACTCTTTGTTCCTTACTTTCCATATCTGAGTTAATTATACTGTTTTTCGTACTTACAATGTTGTTACAATATATATATATCCCTATATATATAAATAGATGATGATGATGATGTTGATTTTGTTGCTGTTGTTGATGATGATGTTAGTGTATATTTATATAGAGCCAACAATTCGAGCAATATGAGCTCCAGGCGCTTTATGAAACATCGTTAGAGGCTGCCTTACCTATTAGAGTAAAACCGATACATAATACCAAAATTTATAATACATAACAATTTTAGTCTTAGAAATGTAATACCGTTGATATTAATGTACATCAAAAATTGAGCCAAAATGTTTTTAAAACAATATCTTTTTAGTCTTCTCTTAAGTACTCCCCATGAAATTTGAATTTCTGACATAAAAGGGAAATCATTACAGATGGAGGGGTCATTGGATGCGATTTGGTTTGATGTGTGCATAACCAGACCACTTCAGACAATGGTTGTAAGTTCCGAACAGGGGAATTTATTGCAATAAGTTCATTATTTGTGTCATTTCATGACATAACCAGTCGGAAGGTAAAATTTTGGATTTGCTTTGTTTTGCATTTTCTGAATGAATATGCTCCCCAGAGCAGTTTAAGCTTTATTTGAAGTAAATCGGGTGATTTTTTCATGAAGTTATGGTCAGATGTATGGGAAAGGTATCCAGCAACTTTTCTCAAATTTCATACTTTTTCAACTTGACTAGATGTAAAAAATATTTAGTAGTGAAATTAAGCTATGATATTTCCCAAAGATGTACAAAAAGGGTTGATTTAATCATTTATGACAAGAACTCATTTTTTAATAAAAATTGACCTTCCAACTTAACTTGACAATATCTCAGTTCAAACCTTTTCACCATCCGACTGATTATATCATTCACTGTAACATTTGCCCTGCGACACAGTACACCATATTGAAAACCTAAACGTTTCATCCGAGTCTCCACGAAAATGAGCATTACATATAATGCTATTGAATGCTTTATCTGAACATGTTCCAAAAGATGAAAAACATATATTTGTTAATATTGATTTATTTAACATCCCCATCCATCACTACCATCGGTGATGGTATCATTTATGTGACAAATCCTTCACCATCATGTTCAAATACGTTTATTATTTTCCACTTTTCCCCGCCAATCATACACTCATCCTTACAACCTTTCTTCTTCTTCTTCTTCTTCTTCTTCTTCTTCTTCTTCTTCTTCTTTCTACTTATCCCACATTTTGCAGGGTTGCCATAATGAATGCCACATCTCCATGCAACTCGGTTCATAGCATCATCTTCCTCCAGGGCCAGTTCTTTCATATCATTCTTTACCGTATCCAACCATCTAGTCTTTGGGCGTCCCTTTTTCCTCTTTCCCGCTATTTGTAAGTCCAATTCTTTTCTTCCCATGTACTCCCTCTCTCGTCTCTTTACATGTCCGAATCATTTCAATCTATCTTCTCTCATCTTTATTAATACATTCTTCACTTCAGTCAACCTTCGAATTCTTTCATTTCTCACTTTAACTTTTCTTGTCCAGCCAAGTGACTATCTCAATATCCTCATTTCTGCCACCTCAACTTCTTTATCTTGTTTCTTTGTTGTAGCCCTTATCCATCCAATTCCATGTCTATGCATACATTCTATAGTATTCCTATTCACTCATTACTTCCTTAAGATTTTTGTACACTCATGCATTCAACAGGCTTATTAAGACAGCTTGACTTGGTGAGCGAGATATTCGCTGATGCTATTTAGATAACTGTGCATATCATCAGCACTCACGTGAAAACAAGATAACTGCTTTTCAAGGCCAGCAATTAGTTTCGCCTTCCAGGTCTATGTCTTAATTCACTGCCCTTTAGACTCCACGGTCTCAGCTTGTCTGAACGTTATCGTTACTTCGATCCACAGTCGAAAAAGGTATAGATAGTAAGAAAAGTGTGAAAAACGGAACGTTATTTTGCTATTTTCTCAATAATATGTCCTTTTTCTAGGGGTATTGGAGACTGTGTCAAATATTTGTCGGAATTTATTCCATGAAATTGTCTGAAAATATCCACACTTATCACAGAGATAATGTATTATGTCATCGTAGAGAGATTGTTTGGATAGAGTATGTTTATTTTGACCTAGAATCCAAATTATAAAATGTTAACATTAATTTTATCATAAAAGTTTGATTCGCAACTTTTTAATGTTCTAATACAAATCCCATAAGCTAAAGCTGTAAAATCATTCGATGGTAACACAAAAGCTACAATGTTGATAAGAGGGAAGAATATGGAGGCTATTCCTTCATTAGTTTTTTTGGGTAAATTTGCCGCAAGATTGTTATAGTTTTTGATTCCAGACCCCAAATCATTACACAAAACAGTTATCAACACAGATAATGTATTTTTTCACAATAAAATGTTGTTTTTTTTATCCCACAGTGACGATACAGAATTATTATAACCGCTTAATATAGATTATTTTTCTAAAAGACCGAAACCGCTCTTTAATAAAGTGTAATCGGACACAGGAATGTAACGGGTTAAAGGTGAGATTGTTAACCAGTTAACTGCCGTACTCCAGAAAAGTCTTAGAATTGAGAGTTGTTTGCCAAGATGAGAGTCGTTTAAATCGATCGATATTTGAAGGCCGAATTTTCAGGCCAAATGAAGAGGGCAATTTACGTGTTTCGTCTTTCCCGACTGTCACAGTAAAGGTTGTTCACAATTATCTTATCAAATTTTATTTTATTAAGAACTGAATTCATCTCACTCCAGTTATATTTCGGTAGGCTTAGATAAACTTTACCTTCTAATATTAGATCGTCTTTCCTTTTATAGCCTTCCCTCGAATTAATTTCTAATTAGTGAATACTTTTCGTTCTACATTCTGTCACGTAGCCACTTATTATAAAAGCTGATAGGTCTAACATTCGACACTCACTTCTCTCCACAATCTATGCCGGACGGCCAGTCGCTCTATTCCTTATATATACTGGAAGATTTTTATCTTTTGGGACTTTGTGGATATTATATCTCCACCATTAAGACGTCGGAGCTTTTAACTTTGATTGTATAATCTTCAAGGATCAAACCCGAGCCCGCTGTCAAAGAACCATACAATAACCCCTTACCCATTGCCTGGAAGTGGAATTTTACGAGCCCGAGCCTGTTATCAGACGAATATATCATCCAAGCCTGTCAACTGCCTGGAAACGTAAACTTACGAACCTGACATATTATCATAAGTTACGTAATATATTCACATCTCTATTTGTAACTGCCACGATCACTGTTTATCTCTTTTAATTAAATTTCATCATTATTTTTATTTCATTGTAAACAAATCGTTAATGTTTCATTATAGTACTAGTAATTGGCCCATTCTTTCTTTATGCATAGTCGAGTAGCTCTTTACTCACTTGAGACCATGACACCGACCCTACAGCCCACATTTCCATTGACCGTTATGTAATTGATATTTCCTTCAATGATGATTACATGGTGTCTATGTCTCTGCTTGTCTTTGGAACTTATGATTCGGTGCTTATACAGACGATATGTAAATATAGAGAGGAAGCGAGAGATGGATAGGTACCGGGTAAATGGATAAACAAATCGATTTAGGGATAAATACAGGAATGGATGGATCTATTTATAGACAGTTACGTAGGTTGTTAGATAATTCTTAGATAGATAGATTGAAAGATAGATAAATAGATAGATAGATAGATAGATAGATAGATATGGGTTGATTGGTTTAAAGATAGTGACACAGTGAGGATAAAGTGTGTTTTCTTTTAATGCTTCATCTTTCTCTCTGTCGCACACACATACATACAAACACACACAAAGATACACACACACACACACATGTACCGCTCTCTCTCTCTCTCTCTCTCTCTCTCTCTCTCTCTCTCTCTGTTAATGATTCATTAATATATCTTTCTTTCTCTCCATTTACAGTCTCTCTCTCTTTCTCTCTCTCTCTCTCTCTCTCTCTCTCTCTCTCTCTCTCTCTCTCTCTCTCTCTTAATGAAAACAGAAAAAAAAACATTTCTACTGACGATCTTTGTTTTGGTAATGTATTAATGTATTAATTGTTTTTTTTTTTTCTTTGCTGATGAAGGATTTTGAGCCCGAAATGTTCCGTGTTTGGAATCTTGTTATTTTTTGAAGCCGTTATATTTCTTTTTGTTCAATATTTTATGACAGTCTACAGCTTCCTATAGCTTTGTATCAATATTTCACGAACGAGTTTTCTGACCAAAATTTTAGATATATGTTTTTTTTTTGGTCAGAGGTCGGCACTCTGGCCAAGAACGGATCTGGTAAAATAGGTTGTAAAAAAACGACAACAGATATGTAACTCCACCAAATGGAATTTTTCTCCAGAAGGCCTGATGGAAAAACACATGAAGCATTGAAGCATTGGAAGATCCCTGGCATTTTGAGATAATTAGTCAAATATTTAATAAAGTGAGAAATCGACGAATTCGAAGGTTGACTGAAGTGAAGAATGTATCAATAAAGATGAGAGAAGATAGATTGAAATGTTTCGGACATGTAAAGAGACGAGAGAGGGAGTACGTAGGAAGGAAAGTATTGGACTTACAAATAGCGAAAGAGGAAAAAGGGACGCCCAAAGACGAGATGGTGGGATAAGGTAAAAGATGTTTTTTATAAAAGAACTGGGCCTGGAGGAAGATGATGCGCTGAACCGAGATACATGGAGAAGTGGTATTCATTATGGCGACCCGCAAAATGCGGAATAAATGGAATGAAAAATAGGAAGAAGTTAAATATTTAATCCTGATATAGATATCACGTTATCTGATGTTTGAGCCTCGTCAACAAAGACATATCGTCTTCTTCTTTCAGCTTATCCTGCATTCTGCAGGGTAGCACAACCGAATGCCACATCTCCATGCATCTGGGTTAAATGCATCACCTTCTACCTTATCCAACCATCTAGTCTTCGGGCGTCCCTTTTCCCCCTTTCCCGCTAATTGTTTATCCATTACTTTCCCACATACTTCCTCTCCCATCTCTGAGCATGTCCAAAAAGTCTCAATCTATCTTCTCTCTTCTTTATCGATTCATTCTTCTCTTCAGTCACCCTTCGGTTCATTCTTTTCTATCCTTATCTTTTCTTGTCCAGCCACGTGGCCATTTCAACATTTCAGTTTGCTGCTGTGTCAGGCACTATACCGTGAACACAGTTTTAGAGTGATATTGTTCTATATAAAAAATTATGCATTGTCCGCCACGACATTAAAAGATATCGTCGCCTAGGCATTCCACGAAGGAATATAGATAACTCATCAAACAAGATGTCTGATGTCAACAGGAATCACCCATTTTGTCCAAGTGAGCAAATTGGGGGTTAATAATCTTGCACAAGGAAAAAAAACGAAAGTGCCTGAAGCGGAGCTCGAATCCGAATCCTTCCGTGTAACAGTACAATGCCTTAACCACTCGGCCACTTGGTCCGCCATTGTTGTATAATTATACAAAATTATGATCATTGAAAATAATAGGTAATCATAGGTAAAACATGCTCAATAGAAAGCATAGAGAGATGTTGTTGTATTCGATTCCACTATAATGTCTTTCTTAAAACAGGATTAAATAAACTATTGATTTCAACCATGATTTGAATTCAGACTTGGAAAAACAAAAACCAATGAATGAATGAAAAAATATCAACACTGACTGGCTTCTGTCTCCCTCTCTCTTTCTTTTTTTTATCTTCCCTCTCTCTCTCTCTCACTCTCTCTCTCTCTCTCTCTCTCTCTCTCTCCCATACACACACACACACACACACACACACACACACACACACCATAGACATCTATTCGGTCTTTAGTGGAGCTCAAGAAAGAGACACATAACCAGTTAACTGCCATACTGTGTAATTCATGTATTTAAAGATTTGGCCAGAAATCTCGCGCGTCAAATATCGATCCAATTAAATGACCCTCAACATGGAAAAAGCTCTCAAACCTGGGACTTCAA
>NC_088370.1:22827068-22854568 GCF_034508935.2 Berghia stephanieae | reverse complement strand
ACGAAGAAAAGACCGTACCGCTGAGCCACGCTGCCCTACTTCTTCTTCTTTAGAATGGGCAGAGTGGGGCATCCATCTTGGTTTTCTTTATTCACATCTGACTTTTGTTTCGTATGTCCCGAGACGGTGTCTGTTTGCAAATACTCAATATTGACCACAGTCGAATGGTTTCCAATTCGTTGGCAGTGACTTGGACTTTCTCCTTGTCGGTTATAAAGTAGGAGAATTTGCTCATTCTACAACACAATTGGTCGAATTGTGAATTCATATGAGTGATGAACCCTCCAGTTACCCATCACTTGGAATATTTCAGTCTAACTAATCACACGCATTTTTGGTCTCTCTCTCGTATTGGTGACGAATACCGAGCTATTAGGAATCTTTACTTCTGTTTGTGTTTTTTAAAATTAAGTTCCTGATGTGTTTATTTCTTGAGTGTATTTCAGTGGATTATTGTGTACCGTGTTTTAAATAATTCGTTACATTCACTTAATTTTGTATAAACACAGTGTCTGGAGAAAGAGAGTAAGTTGCCTCATTTGATCACGTAATTTTTGTACATGCCTTGAAAACTTAATGGAATTTAAAACGTCTCATTTTAATCCAAAAGATTAATACAATGCTGACGAGACTTCGGTCTCCCCAAGTGGTTGCAGTCACCATTCATTTGAAGCCTCGGTGAAAGGTGTGTCCTTTAGTGACAACATCTGACAAGACTGAGAGTGGCTAGTGAAGAGAGAGGTGTCACTGACTGCAATATCCGGATCTCTTAGTTTAGTCGTAGGACAAATCTCAAGCATTTCCCACTGCGACTAATTTCAGAGTGAGTACTCTGTTACAGTCAGTGATGGTTCTGGTCTAAGTCATAGTTAGGCGATATTGCAATTTTTCGGACAAAGACAACGCTGTTAACGGACAGGTACTCATTTTACATCTGAGTATGGTGAGAGAAAGTGAGTAAAGAGCATTTTCCAAGGACTCAACTATGCGCCGAGCGCGAGGCTTGAACCCAGGACCTTCCGATCCGAAAGCGAGTGTCATACCACAAGACCACATAGCCGCACAAATCTATTGGTACAATCTATTGGTAGCCGGGTCTTTGTTTTAATACTCATCCATCAAATGCAATCTGCACTCGTTTCTTGCCGATACATTAAGATTATGTAAGGGACACCTTACCTGCTTGTATCAAGCCTTCAAACCGTATTGATAAACATGCGCATCGGGCTAACATACAATGCATTATTTCATTATTTTTGTTGTTGTTTTTGTTTGGATCTACAACATCGACAGTAACAATCAAGCTGGCTAGGTTAGTCAGTTGATATGAAGATAAATGTAAAAAAATTACTACTATGACCTACCTATCCAAAGGATAGCTATCAATTTTTCACTGTTCATCGATGCTTAAGAAACCTGGGTCAAAGTTTGATTGGCTTCGTGGATCGCATTGCTTAGCATGTTTATCTTGATCCGATTTCACATCATCTACACCTTTCGACTGTGGATATTGATATGTTTTACAGGAGACACATTATATATCCTCACACTTGCTATCCCTTCAAAGTGATATACTGTACCTTTCGACCTCAAACGCAAGTCCATATGTTGTCGAGAAAGCAGAAAAAGGATTCTCCACAAAACCACTTGAAAAAATAAAAAGTTCCACTTGACTTTGGGAAAGTAAGTGTGATCTGTGAACGTCACTATCTACTTCCTTTTCCAACAGAAATCTAGTAGCCACGAGTAGTTGGTTTCATTTATTTGGGTCACCTGGTGCTACTACAGTGTCGGTCTGTTAAACAAAACTCATTGTCATCCATCGTCTTTAAGTGGTAATTATTATGGTGGGCTGAACGAAATACTGTCGATTGTTTTAAGAGCCTATATTATGACAGAGAAGCTTGTGTGTAGCCGTTATAATGATAATGATGATGATGATGATGATAATAATAATAATAATAATAATAATAATAATAATAATAATAATAAAATAATAATAATAATAATAATATAATAATAATAATAATAATAATAATAATAATAATAATAATAATAATAATATAATAATAATAATAATAATAATAATAATAATAATAATAATAATAATAATAATAATAATAATAATAATAATATAATAATAATATAATAATAATAATAATAATAATAATAATAATTTAAAAATAATAATAATAATAATAATAATAATAATAATAATAATAATAATAATAATAATATAAAAGTAATAATAATGAATAAATAATAATAATAATATAATAATAATAATAATAATAATAATAATAATAAATAATAATAATAATAATAATAATAATAATAATAATAATAGTACATGGTATTTATATTGCGCATTTTCATCACTGAGTGATGCTCAATGCACGTTACAAATAACTATACATAAGTTACATATAAATAAAACGCACACCACAACGATATTAACCTAGCAGCAGTGTATTATGTAATATCGTATCAATATCATGGAAATGTAACGTTAAAAAGGTCTCTAGCTAGTGCTTTAACAATGATTTAAAACTATCAACAGATTTTGCTTCTCTTATCCTTCTGGGCAGGTCATCCCACACAAGGGGCCCGTGTGGGTAAAGGAACGGCCGCCATAAAATGCATAATTATACATTTTTCGTTTTGTCAGTAGAGATCGTAAATTCCTATTTGGTACATTATTTCTAACATGCTTTTAATATAGTTATAACTGCAAACAAGTCTCAAATTATATAACGTTGTTTATTTAACTTAATATATATTTTTCTAACGCCAGATATACCCGGAAAAAATGTCGATCAACTCTCTCCTCCTTACCGATGATTTACAGTATGATTTTCCCAAAATGGCAGGCCCACCCAGCAGAAACATTCATTCTTTAAACTCAAAAGCTCTCTATAAAACAACTTGATGTTCTTATTAATCAAACAAAGATCATTCATCATAGTTTGTGATGTACAAACTAAATCTGAATTAGACCAATAAATGTATATTGTGTCTTAACAAGTGTGACGATTTTGCTCTAGGTCGTAAGGAGAGGGTTAATGTGATGGGTGATCTCCTTGGTCAATGTGTAACAGTTGGATAAGTTAGAATTAAATTAAACCCAATTCAAATTGTAATTAGATAAGATTTGAGTGTGACCATTTTCGTAAGAACTTTTGTAAACTCAAAAAGTTATGATCATAATATACGCTTTAGAGGTCAATGATCCTACAAGTTTAGTTGGAGACGAAGGATATTAGATCAATTTATCCATGAGTCAGGCGAATGCCGAAACAACATGTAAGCCACGATAAGTCAGAGACTAAAGATTATACGTTTACTGTAAGATTCTATTCAAATGTGGCATGCAAATATTAACGAAAGATTGAAAATGGATAGGCTTTGTAAAGGAACGATACGCTTTCGTTAGTATTTTCACGATCACAAGCTTCAGGCAGCCCCTACCGTTTTCTACTTTTCCATGCAAATATTGCAGCTTAAATCTCGTTGACGTAATGAACAATGACAATATAAAACCTTCACGTTAATTCACAAAGACAAATAATAAGAGATGTAGATGCCCTCATTTCATATTGTCTATATATCTATTTTTAATCATATTATATTGAGTAATAGGGAATGAGATTTCAAAAAAGATTAAAGAGTAGCGCCCTTTTGTTGGAAGTCGCGTCTTGACAACCGACAGACGCTATCGCCATTATTACTACCAATCATTAGCGGGAAGTTCAGTTAGTTTAGGAAGGGTTGTCTCATCGTATTGTATTATTTATCAACATCTTTTCTCTGTAATTTGTAGTCTACATCATATTTTGTTAACATTTCATATTGGAGAAAACCTTCGCCTTGTTGTGATTTCCCGCATCTGATCACCGGCATGGAATTTAACTTTTGGGATGACAAAAAAACTGAGGCCATTTTCAATTTTGGTCCCATTTCGTTTGTGGGATCGGGAGGTTGCTTGGCACCCAATAACGCATCATCGGTGACCTGACTGCATTTTTGTACAGAAGTATGAATAATAAATTTTGTATTTGGAGCGCCTGACTTGTAGTTGGAGACGAAGCTTCGGTTTGTTTATAAATAACTTCTCCGCCAGTGACGTCCAATCAAGGGACGCTACTCTTCCGCTAATCTCATTCCCTATAGGAAACCTGAAACGTACGCATTATTTGATTTGACTTTCTTTTGAAACTCCTTGTCATTTTGTTTTCATCGTTATTTCTCCCTGAAATATGTGGCTTTGTGGTCATAATAGTATGATATTTCGATGGTTCAAGTCCCACTGAAAGTGTAGCATAGTTGAGACCTTGGACAGGGCTCTCTCTATACTCACATTCTCTCACCGTACTCAGATGTAAGACGATTACATGCCCTTGTCTTTGTCGAAAATAAAAAAGGAAATGCACCTTAACTCCCTCCTTATCTGCCATTTTCCGGATTTTCCCCAAAACTTCACACCGAACATATACAAAAATAGATTTATTTCTTCTTCTTCTTCTGGGTTCCATGCCTGGTCCAGGCTTCGGATACTGCATGAGTTATCTCTCTCCATTCCTCCCTGTCTCTTGCTTTTTCAAACAGCTCTTGGATTGTTAGGTTGGTGAAGCCCTTCAGTTGGTCTATGAGGTTTTTCTTTGTCTCCCCCGGCGCGTTTACCAGGTATTTTTCCACAACTTGCCAGGTATTCATTCTTATCTTTCCTTACTATGTGTCCGAAAAAGGATAGTTGTCGATCCGCTATTAAGGGCATTAGTTTCCTTTGTTGGTATGTTTGTTTTAGCACTTCTTCGTTCGTTTTGTGTGCAGTATACGTGTGCAGTATCGTATACTGCACACAGATTTATTTCACTCAAACACAAAAGCTGTTAGTTCTTGCTATTCATATTTTTTTTTTTTGTTAAACGAGCTCTTCAATATATATTTTAACTATAGCAAACATTTATGTTCAAATATGATGATGTATAAAAGAAATCAGAATGACAAAAATGTTGGCAGCATCGTAACAAATGTGACAATTTTTCAATGGGTGGTAAGGAGGCGGTTCAAAGCGTCATGTCTCGTCCTACATGATGTTAAATGTTTCTGTTCACGTGGCAATCACCCTTAAAAAGCGATTTGAGCACAATACAATTGATTTAATTGCTCTATATAAAACGCTGTATAGATAATATGTATTTCTGTGAAGACATTAGGAGAAAATCTTATTTGGTTTAAACACACACAGGTAGTGTCATAACGAATTGTTTGTTTTACAAGTTTTATCAAGATAGTGTGTAACAGATTAGGTAAATAATGAACAGCGAGTTTCATCAAAGTGGAGCTTCCTAACACATCACGATTACAGTAATTACATGGCTGCTCGTACCGTGCCTTTGTTTACACGTGCGTGACAGATCAACGGTCAATGACGTTTTATCCTGATACAAAGACAGTCGGGATTTTTTTTTCTCACCCGATCCATTTCGATTCCAGTGAGTAAATAGTGGGAAATATATTATGTGACCCTGCGCCTCAAAACGGTATTAAGTCGGGTTAAGATGTTGAAAATTGAATTTATAGCCAGAAATATCAGACTTGTGTTGAGTTTATATGATTTATTGAGGAAAATGGCAACCATATTTTAGGATGCTAGTGCCAACAGTTCATATCTTTGACCAGTTTAATATTAAATTCGGCTTTTAAGCATATGGTTCGTTCCGACATAATACCGTTTTGAGACGACGGGTCACATTTAGGTACAATAGTGTCACCAATTTTGATTGACTTTGTTAAACTCAACACATTTAACTTAAGTTATCATTGCTGTAAAACGTGAAAGCTTCTATTTGTTTCCCAGGAAATCTTTTATATAGCAAACGTATCCGCTATTACTACACTGATGAATATTCATTTTAACTCACTCAATCCTAGAGATTTTTGCTACTTTTCAAAATTGAAAAAAATGTATTAAAATGAGCATGTGCATAGATAGTTTTATTCAACTACCATTAACAAGTCAAAACTAAAAACAATATATTTGGTATTATGTCTATAATTTGTCTCAGAAAAAATGTAATAAATAGGCATGGGCTAAAAGTAACCTGGATAAACTACGGATGTAGTCGGTGTTAGGGTTGAGTGAGTTCACAGCGCCATTTTCTCAGTAAAATACTAGAAAAGAAAACCATCCCCAAAAATCAGCCCGACTCTACTAGGTATCGCTATCTTACACAATTTGACGAGTGTCTACTCCCTAATAGGCATGATCTATATTACATTTCCATGTGCTCGAGGTCATTGGTCACATTGCAAAGTGGGCACAAAATGACCCGCATAGTGAAAAATATTCACAGATTGAGAAATATCCAACGTGACAATAGGCTTCAACATTCCTAACGTCACTTCCCTCGTAATGACGCATGGTAACTTAGTAACAGGTTCTAAATCATCGGAACAGTGGCGGACGCCCTTATGAAATACTCCGACGAGCATAAAAGTGTATCCAGCGGAGAAAAACATGATAATTCTGATCATGTTTTGACTTTTATACATTCTGATCACCATGATATGTGAAAAAGTTCTAGCCAGCGTAAAGAATAAAAAGTACTGATTTTCTTTGTTTCGAACCAAGTTTGCTCGTTGCTGGGCGGACGTGACATCAGTCTATTAAATCATATTGGTCATTTTGCTCAGCCTGACTCATGGGTATGTTTACAACTGTCATAAACAAAGCAGCATGTGATCGATGACTAGAAACTGGACGAAAACATGAATATCGATCGGACCCATTCATTGTCACTGTTAGTACTGAACAATTGTGACCCTTCGTCTCAAAACGGTATTAAGTCGGGTTGGTTAAGATGTTGAAAATTGAATTTATAGCCAGAAATATCGGACTTGTGTTGAGTTTGTAATTGTATGTTTTATTGAGGAGAACGGATACCATATTTTAGGGTGCTAATGCCACGGATTTATATTTTTGACCAGTTTAAAATTTAATTCGGCTGTTAAGAATCTGGTTCATTTCGACATAATACCATTTTGAGACGATGAGTCACAATTCGTGAATAATCTTGAAACATTTGGGGTGCTGTTAGTAGGAATAAGGTGTGTAAAACATGAATGTGTACCACGAAAATTCTCGTCCACATATCAGTCTAAGGACACACGATTCCATAGGAATCCAGAAGGTCACATTCTGTTTGTCATCAAAAACTTACTATGTCTTAAAACACTTAAGCTTTTATATGACGCAATATCTACTAAACGCGCTCAAAGCGCTTTAAAAGGGGTCTCAACCCAGCAGCAACACTTAACATGTTTTAGGCGATATTGGAATTTTTTTTTCGGACAGATACAACGCTGTTAACGGCCAAGTACTCTTTTTACACCTGAATTCGGCGGGAGAATGTGAATAAAGAGCCTTTTTATGGCCTCTTGGGACTCAAACCAGGATCTCTCGATCCGAAAGGCGAGTGTCATACCACTAGACCGCATTGCCGCTGACCTTCATCATTTTTCAAGGGCCATAGAAAGGGTGATAAGACCAAGGTCTAATTAATTCTCTCCTTATCAGCCATTTTCAGATTTTTCCCCCAAAACTTCACTCATACCCAACACAATTTTTTTTTTTAAATTTTTACTCAAACAGAAAAGGAACAATTACGTTCTATACATATCATTGTCCAGTGACTAAGTTTTATCGCTATAACAAAATATTTTCTTTATAATTTGTGATGTACAAAGCAAATCAGAAGGAGAAAATTGTTGGTTGTATCGTAACGACTGTGACGATTTTCCTATGGGTGGTAAGAAGAGGGCTAACCAACACTAGACAATGTAGACAATGTACTTTAAAATATAGGAACTCCTTATAAACAAAAAAAAAAAAAAAAAACAAGAAAAAAACAAAAACAAAAAACATATCAAAACTAAAAAAAAAAAAAAGAAAAAGCTATTTGTATTTTTTAATTGAAACTATGGACAAACAATGGTAGTCAGATAGTATGATTTGACACATAATATGTTTTTTTTTCTCCAAAAATGAAAAAAAGGTGTCACTCAATCTTATGACATTCAGCAAACCAAATGATGGACACTGTGTGTTTAATTTGAATTACTTTTAGCGTCTGTTTAATGGGTCATGAATAGGTCATGACGGTGGTTCGTTAGTGTCACCGGCTATGTGGTCTTGTGGTATGGCACTCGCCTTCGGATCGGAAGGTCCTGGGTTCGGGTCTCGAGCGGTGAATAGTTGAGTCCTCGGAAAAGGCGTTTTACTCACATTCTCTCACCTACTCATGTGTAAAATGAGTACCTGGCCGTTAACATGGTTGCCATCCGTCAGAAAAGATTGTAATATCGCATAAAAGGCGTCAAGTACGTCCTACGTGTTAAGTGTTGTTGTTGGCTGGGGATCCCTTGTAAAGGGAGCACGTTTACTGGATGTTATGCTAGATAAATTGTCTAGTTTATTTTTTGCTTGTTTTGCGATAACGTATGTGTGCAAGTAAGTGGAAACATCACGCATGGTATAATGTAAAAGCTGATATCGCAGGTATTATTTGTTGCTTAGCTTATATATGAATTATATATCTAGATAATGACACTGGAGGCAGAACGAACCTTTCAGGAAAAAAAAAAGCGTATTAAAATATTTGGCCAGAAAACTCGTCCTTTAAATATATATATATATATATATATATTATATATATATATATTATATATATAATATATATATATCGATTTAAAGGACCCCCATCTTGGCGAAACATCTCAAACCTGGGACCTCACAAATTCTTCCCTAAGTTCTTGGTATGAGAGTTCCCGCCAAGACGTGGGGCATATATATATCGATTAATATTTGAAAAATGAGTTTTCTGACCAATTCTTTAAATACGTGTTCTTCAGATTGCGTTATTGAATCAAGGTGTCACATTACTTACAGATAGAAATAATGTTCAACTTTTATAGCATCATTAGTGACAGCTGGTCATATCAATGCTAGGAAAAAGATACAAACATACAATCATAGTACAAAAATTTCCTTTTGGACGCATAAATAACACTATTATTATTATTATTATTATTATTATATTATTATTATTATTATTATTATTATTATTATTATTATTATTATTATTATTATTATTATTATTATTATTATTATTATTATTATTATTATTATTATTATTATTATTATTATTATTATTATTATTATTTATTATTATTATTATTATTATTATTAATTTTTATTATATATTTATATTATTATTATTATTATTATTATATTATTATTATTATTATTATTATTATTATTATTATTATTATTATTATTATTATTATTATTATTATTATTATTATTATTTTATATTATTATTATTATTATTATTATTATTATTATTATTATTATTATTATTATTATTATTAAATTTTTATGTATTTATTATTATTATTATTATTATTATTATTATTATTATTATTATATTATTATTATTATTATTATTATTATTATTATTTATTATTATTATTATTATTATTATTATTATTATTATTATTATTATTATTATTATTATTATTATTATTATTATTATTTTTATTATTTATTATTATTATTATATTATTATTATTATTATTATTATTATTATTATTTATTATTATTATTATTATTATTATTATTATTATTATTATTATTATTTTTTATTATTATTATTATTATTATTATTATTATTATTATTTATTTTATTATTATTAATTATATATTATTATTATTATTATTATATTATTATCATATTATATTATCATTAGTGAATTTCTTTGAATTAATTTTGCAGACAAAGTCAAAGTGACATACTATCGTCGGGTTTCCTTTTTTAAATAAATAAATATTTACATATTATTGTGATTCGTAAACTGAGAGCCATGCACAAATATATGATAATTATTATTTCAGTACAGATAAAACATCATATTATTATGTCGTCCCTTAAATGTAATAAATAACAATGTTAAATTGAATTTAAGCTTCAATTTAATATACGAAAACATATAAAATGGACGTTTCGATGAATGAAAAACTACAGACGAATTTTTGGTCTGTTTTCATTCATCGAGTTTTGTTGCAAAAAGGGAAACCCGAAACGTCCATTTTGTCTGTTTTCTTATATTAAATTGAAGTTTACATTCAATTTCACATTGTTATTTATTTTTATTTCTTCGAGCTTCGACAGCAACATTTACATCACCTAAAATGTCGTATAGAACTTACATTGTCAGGATGGGGAATCTGTTCACAAAGTCGATCGTGTGTGATGTAGGACAATATAAGAAGATAAGGAATTAATTGCAATTTTAGAAGCATGTTTTTTCATCTAAGGTTTTGTATTGATCAGAGAGAGAAAAGAAAAAGTGGGGGGAAAATCCAAACGATATTATTTCAAACGCTTTGAGCAAAGTTGTCACGGGATTTTATATAAATAATACAATTTTATTGTTCAATATTATTATTAATATTATTTTATTATTATTATTATTATTATTATTATTTATTATTAATTATTATTATTATTATTATTTATTATTATTATTATTATTATTATTATTATTATATTATTTATTATTATATCATTTTATTAAAAATATTATTATTATTATCATTATTATTATTGTTTCGATGATGATGATGATGATGATGATATGATGATGATGATGATGATGATGATGATAATAATAATAATAATAATAATAACAATAATAATAATAATAAAATCAATAATAATAATGAACTATATAGTCATCATCATCATTATCATCATCACCAAGGTTAACAGTACATCAATAATGCTATTATTATTAATTGGATTTATTTATGTTAATTTGAAATAAGTTTAACCTCATATGAAATTCAAGCATCGGCCTTGACCTTTCACCAACCTTTCATCAACCCGTATACCAGCACTTTTATCATTATAATAACGGTTCAAATCAGATATCTCAGCAGTATTTTTGAGGTCGCTCGCTTGTGAATGTATTGGTGGATCTTATTCAGGCCGGGATGAAGGTACTGATCGCCTTTCTTTCTATCCTGCTAATGTTCTAATCTAAATATCTATCGATTGTATTTCCCTCACAAAGTTTAAGATGACTTGGGATATGTCATTCATTCATCCATTTATTCCATGATCTGATGATCGTCGGGGGGATACATGGGATGCAGATCTCACCACTTTCCGCAATTCTTCTCGACTGTTCGCCTTCTCCAAGAGTTCTTCCATCTTCATTCTTGTCCATTCCTTGATATTGTTCATCCAAACTTTCCTTTGTCTTCCTCTTCTTCTTCCTCCTTCAAGGGTGCCCTCCATCACCATTCTGCACAAACCTTCATGCCTCACATTGTAGAAAACTCACATAATAAAACAAAGGTGAATAGATTGGAAACGTTCCGTGTTTGATATTTTGTCTTTTTCGAAGCTGTCATATTTTTTTTTGTTCAGAGCTTTTTACAGTCCACAGCCTCTAACAGCTTGACAGGCAAGTTGAAGGCCATCGTATTCATTGATGTTTGTTATACCAAAATCTAGAGGTGCCTAAATGAGTCAATATAATGTAAAGTAAAATAAAGGGAGTGAAAATGACTCTTATAAACGATACAAAACAAAGTAAACGACGTTTTGGCCTTTGGCCTTCTTCGGGTAAACAAGAAAAGGCAAGATGTTATATTACACAATGGTTTTCAATAATAATATATTGACAATAAAAGTTTACATTAAAATAGACAACAAAGGTTTTAAATAAAATCGGCAGTTAACGGTTTTCATTAAAATTGACAGTTAAGGGATTTCAATAAATAGACAGTTTATAATACTGTAATATAACATATTTCCTTTTCTTGTTTACCTGAAGAAAGCAGAAACGTCGTTTATTTTGATTTGTATCTTTTATAAGAGTAATATTTACTCCCTTTATTTTACTATACATTGATGCTTGAAGCAAAGCAATACATTTATATCCTATTATTATAGAAAAGTTTCTTTTTCATCTCCGTCTTGTACCCACGTTATGGTAAATCACAATGATATGGCTCAGTGTGTTTGTGACGCTGTAGAAAATGATTCATGACTCTTCTCCTTTATAATAGGATTCAACAGTCCTGACGTCACTTCCCTCGTAATGACGCATAGTAACTAAGTAACTGGTTCTAAACTATCGGAACAATGGCGGACGCCCTTATGAAATACTTCTACGACGAGCATAAAACTGTATTCAGAGGAGAAAAACATCATAAATCTGATCATGTTTTGACTTTTATACATTCTGATCACATGACATGTGAAAAAGCCAACATGAGGAATAAAAAGTACCTATTTTATTTGTTTACAACCAAGCTGCTCGTTGCTGGGCGGACGTGACATCAGACTATTGAATCCTATTTATAACCGGTAATAATTTAATATCTGTGCATGAATGTTTCTGAATATGTGTGGGTGAATGAATGTGTGTACGTTTTTTGTGTACGTGTGAGTGTGTGTATGTGTCTGTTTCAACTCTTCTACTTCTGACAGTTATTACGTATGTAAACTACCATAGTTAAGTCCTAAAATCAAAACCAGCACAAATATGCATTCAAAGTAGAAAGAATATCAATTTCAATGATGAGATATTGCTTAATACAGCGTGTATTGGAATAACAACTAATTTATGTAGGTATCTAATATAGAAACGCCTATATTTGTTTGTTTATGGAATAGACGCAGCATAAGTTATACACACACACACACACACACACACACACTATATATATATATATATATATATATATATATATAATATATATTATATATATATATATATATATTTATATATATAAATGCGAGTAAAGAGACTTCTCCAAGCACTCAACTATGCGCCGATCGATGCTCGAACCCAGGACCTTCCGATCCGAAAGCGAGTATCATACAACTAGACCACATAGCCGCAATTTGTCATTTATAAAAGTGAATTCCATTCAATCGTGGATAAAGGATATTATTCTTTCACAGGTAAAAAACGACCTTTGATAATTATCTGATAAATATTTCAAACCATTAATTAATTAACTTAGTTATATCGAACGAACGGCAAAGCACAAGGGTTTCATTTCTATAAATGATGAAAAAAAAGACAACCTTACAATACACAGTGTTTTCCTTGTATATTTAGTAAGGATGATAGTTAGTGTTCGTCTAAGTGAAAACTGCTCTCTTTTCCTTCATACGAAAACAAACACAATAAGTCGTTGTAATCGCTAAGCAAACTTTTTTCTAATCCACTTACGAGTAAAATATAATCTAGAAAAAAATGTAATGGTTACACAAAGTTTTGTGTTTGGTGCGTTTGGTGTAGTAGAAAGAACTTTGAGTATTACATTTGTATCCAAAAATTAGAAACCTACCCCCCCCCCTCCACCCCTATATGCTCACCAATGCTCACTACCCCATCCAATTGCTCTCTGGACTGAAATAATTCCGTTGGGTATAGACGGAACGAAACTGACATCATCATGTTATCATATTTAGACAGCCATTTCAATGATTAGTTCTCACTAAATTATATCAATCAGACTATGATAATACGCTTCAACAGTCGTAACGCCACTTCCCTCGTAATGACGCATGGTAACTTAGTAACTGGCTCTAAACCATCGGAACAATGAAATATTATGAAATATTTCTCAGACGAGCATAAAAGTGTATCCAGAGGAAAAAAACAACATTATAAGTTCGATCATGTTTTGACTTTTACACTTTCTGATCATATGAATATATGAAAAGATCTAGCCAGCATGAAGGATAAAAAGTACAGATTTTCTTTGTTTGGAACCACGGTGGCCGCCGTTGCTGGGCGACGTGCCATCAGACTATTGAATCCAATTAAAATGATACATAGTTCTATGTGATGGTACGTAATATCGGATGTTGTGAATATTGTACCTATACGCATAATATCAATAGACAAATATTCGATTGTTTTGGTTGGAGTGTGTTACCTTTATCGTTAACGTGTCTGAATCTTTATCGGCTTTATCGGCAAGTGTGTGTTATTGTCTTTCTTTTTATCATCTTCCATAATGTATCGATTGTTTTCACTGATTCTATCTTGTCTTACTAAACATTCCACATCGTTTTTCCTTGTGCGGTTATGTGGTCTTATGGTATGACACTCGCTTCGGATCGGAAGGTGTCCTGGGTTCGAGCCTCGCTCGGCGCATAGTTGAGTCCTTGGAGAAGGCTCTTTACTCACATTCTCTCACCGTACTCAGGTGTAAAATGAGTACCTGGCCGTTAACAGCGTTGTCTCTGTCCGAATAAAAAAATTGTAATATCGCCTAACAGGCGTCTGTCCAGCCCTTCATGTTAAATGTTGCTGTTGGCCAGGGGACTCCCTGTAAAGCGCTTTGAGCACGTTTAGTGGATATTAAGCTATATAAAAGCTTAACTTGTTTTTTCCTTTAAAACATCGTATATAGGAACGAATTGTTGAACATCTCGTGACGTCATTCGTTGTTTGCATTTGACTAAATCAAACACTATCTATTCTTTCTGCTAACCTTTAACTCTTTGACAACAAAACTCGTTTTTTTTTTCAAGTTGTATTTCTTCCCATTATATCGTTTCTAAATATATTATAAATACAATCCCAATAATTACCACAAAGACGGTTGTAACAGGGATGCAGAAGGATCCTCGGTAAATAGATTGATTACACTCTCTGACTCTCTCAATAAAATAGACAGTTAAGGGTTTTTCAATCAAATAGACAGTTAAGGGTTTTTCAATCAAATAGACAGTTAAGGGTTTTTCAATAAAATATACAGTTAAGGGTTTTCAATAAAATATACAGTTAAGAGTTTTCAATAAATTGGACAATAAAGGAATTTCAATAAAATATACAGTTAATGGTTTTTCAATAAATTATACAATTAAAGGTTTTCAATAAAATATACAGTTAATGGTTTTCCATAAATTAGACAGTTAAGGGTTTTCAATAAAATATACAGTTAAGGGTTTTCAATAAAATATACAATTAAAGGTTTTCAATAAAATATACAGTTAATTGTTTTCCATAAATTAGACAATTAAGGGTTTTTCAATAAAATATACAGTTAAGGGTTTTCAATAAAATATACAGTTAAGGGTTTTTCAATAAAATATACAGTTAATGGATTTCCATAAATTAGACAATTAAGGATTTTCAATAAATTAGACAATTAAGGGTTTTCAATTAAATAAACTGTAAAGGTTTTTTTCCCTATAAAACATGAGTTGCATTGAATTTTAGAAGTAAGTAGTAAAATCGGATGGTCAATTCTTTTGAGTTGAAAACTATCAGGAATTATCTATAGAACAGGCAGGAATCAAATGACAGAAATTCTAGAGTACAACAGGGAACTGTCATCGGTTTTCCTAAATGAGAACCTGACCGTTAACAGCGTTGTCTCTGTCCGGAAAAAAAAATGAAAATCGTGTAGCAGGTGTCATGTCGTCTCGTCCTATACGTTAAGTGTTGCTCTTTGTTAGGGATCCCTTGTAAAGCGTTTTGAGCACGTTTAGTCGATATTGCTCAAGTTTTGTAATGTCCCTATGATAAGATATGATGTATAATCGACGTGTGCTTATCTGCAGGTCTGATAACCAAAATGGTTATGGACCCATTCTTGTGATGGAAATACTCACAAGGCAACGCAAATATACTTCATTACAACAATGTTAAATCTAGCCCATAATAGGATTCAATAGTCTAATGTCACGTCGCCCAGCAACGGCGAGCAGCGTGGTTCTAAACAAAGAAAATGGGTACTTCTTATTCTTCATGCTGGCTAGAACTTTTTCACATGTCACGTGATAAGAATGTATAAAAGTCAAAACATGATCATATTTATGATGTTTTTCTCCTCTGGATACACTTTTATGCTCGTCGGAGAAATATTTCATAAGGGCGTAGTTTAGAGCCAGTTACTATGCGTCATTACGAGGGAAGTGACGTTACGAC
Source organism: Berghia stephanieae (assembly GCF_034508935.2). Taxonomy (NCBI): domain Eukaryota; kingdom Metazoa; phylum Mollusca; class Gastropoda; order Nudibranchia; family Aeolidiidae; genus Berghia; species Berghia stephanieae. The sequence continues at coordinate 22,838,539 of NC_088370.1, read as the reverse complement.
TGTTAAAGCATATTGTGTTCGCGCATCTAGATTTGAACCCAAATACCATAAGATGAGCGTGAAAGTCGATCTCAAAGCATCAGAGTCAGCCATATTATGTAATACCGTATTGAGATACCGATCACAAATGAACCAATGACAAATGGATCATACATACATCAGCGCCTGCAGGATTTGTCATTTTGATATTTTCAAAAATAAAATGGAGCTTTTCTCATGTTTTCGTCCTCATCCTCTCGTGTTCGATGGTTGTGTTTTGTGATAACGGCGAGGGTTCTCAGCGGAAAACGTGAAGAATATAGGTATAGATGCTGTGCGCTTGACTAAGAAACTCACAACATTACCATCCAGAAATATAACGGAACAACACATAAAACTTGGTGTAACCTTGAACGTTTATAGTCTGGTTAATACAGTTTAGTGAGAATTACTCATAAACGCGGATGGCAAAAAGCAATAACATAGACCTGAGGGACGCCAACTTCGTTCTATCCATGCATGTAAATGAGAATTCGTCATAGAAATGGATGGCAAAAGAAAAAAAATAAATAAACAACAGCCCAATAACAAAGACCTGAGTGTCGTCAACTTTATTCTATCTATTAAAATTGTTCCACCTCAGTGGTGCATGTCTTACCGATAATCAGGAGGTCTGAGGTTCGATCCCCAACCAAGGTAGGCTGATTTTGTTTTGGATGTTTTTTTTGTTGTTGTTTTTTTTCCCCTTTATTTTTCTCCCTGACTCCGTATGACACAGTTTCATGCACCCTTTTCCAGATCTTTATTTTAAGCAATGAAAAACGAGGTGAAAATTGTGCATAGACCTACCTGACCTGAATGTTTGGTTGTTTTTCTTTAAACCCAAGTGTCGTGCTGCTTAATAAAGCCATACAATTCTAATTTGGCAAAGCGTGTAATACAAAGAGAGAAACACGAAAACTAATTATTGTGTTGTTGGCATCGATAGATAGAAACTTTGTTTTCCAAGTCCCAACATTTCCGAAAGTAACTTTCTCACCTGCACACAGCATCATTAGTTTTACAAAATGCCCTCATTATGCTACGTCAGTAATGAGAAAAGAATATGATTTCTGACATATTTTGTCGTTTTACGTGTTGTGATTATTGCTCACAGACAGGGAAATAGATCATCTCTGTATCGAGGAAATAGAAGTAATATGACAAATCACACAAATTTCTCATATATTCCATTGCTCGTGGACAGACATAAATAAAGTAACCCCCCCCCCCACACACACACACATACACACAACCATACACATACACACATGCATGCATTCGCGCCGTGTGTGTGTGTGTGAGAGAGAGAGAGAGAGAGAGAGAGAGAGAGAGAGAGAGAGAGAGAAAGGAGAGGAAAGGAGAAGATATATATATATATATATATATATATATAATATATATTATATATATATATATATATGGAACAAATGGAAAGAGTGAATTTTAACTTTTCATCTTAATTTTGTAATTTGTTTATTCTCAATGGACGAGGGGTAGATTTAAAATGAGCTGAACGTCACGGATTTAGTGGACCGTCAGAGCTCTGGTGTAATCTTTAAATGTCGATCAATATCGATCTATTTAATCTAAATACAAAAGGAAAAAATGTTAATTTCGATGCAGTACGCAGGACACTTACATACATTCGAATACGATGTTAAGGCATTGTTTTTAATTAACAGATAACAATTTATTTGGAAGACTACGAAACTGAAAGAAACGAAAGTCGGTCTGTTGACTATTCTTCCGATTGGACAGAAAAATAGGATGAGTTCAACTATGAATTAAATCGTGTTTTTGTTGCCAAACTTATTCTTCCGATTGGATTCAATAGTCTGATGTCACGTCGCCCAGCAACGGCGGCCATCGTGGTTCTAAACAAAGAAAATTTGTACTTTTTATTCATCATGCTGGTTAGAACTTTTCATATGTCTTGTGATCAGAATGTGTAAAAGTCAAAACATGATAAGATTTATAATGGTTTCTTTTCCCTCTGGATACACTTTTATCGAAGGAAGTGATGTTACGACTGTTGAAGCGTTTTGGACCGTAGCCACTGTATCTTATAGGTAGAACGAAGCTGACGTCATTCAGGTCTTTGTTATTATTTTTTGCCATCCGCGTTTATGAGTAACTCTCACAAAACTGTATTAATCAGACAATAAACGTTCAAAGTTACACATAGTTTTGTGTGTTGATCCGGTATACATCCGGATGGCAATGTTGTGAGCTTCTTAGCCAAGATCATAGCCTGATACTAGTACTCACTAGGACTTACAGTTTGTCTTTTTTTTTTTGTTTTTTCCAGCGTCTAGTGAGTTGTCGTTAGTAGAGCTCATGTGATCCCATTGGTTGAACTATTGAATACAACTCACGATTTGTTTTCTTTTGAGGCCAAAGACTTGTCTTTTGACGTCATGTTTTGGTCAGTGTCAGGCCTTACGTTAACGATGGCTCAGATTGGACACACAAAATAGATGATTTCACCCATATTGATTTATTACATAAATTATTATTAAAATCCGTGAGGAGATGTTTTATAAAACTGGAATGATACCTCTTAATTTATTAATGTATGGCAATTTATTAATGCATCTCAACCCGTGCTATGAAGCATTCCCTTCGTCAAATGGATTTACACGTTTTTTACGACAATGATAACAACTGTCAACGGCCAGGTATTCTTCATTTTACACCTGAATACTGTGAGAGGATGTGATGAAAAAGCCTTTTCCAATGACGCTACTCTGCGCCGCTCAGAGCGGTACTCGAACCCAGGACCTTCCGATCCGAAGGCAAGTGTCATACTACTCGACCACATAGCCGCAAATGATTAAAGTTAAAGTAAATATCCCTAAGGGAAAAAACCCCAACAAAATGGGACCAACTGCCGATTGGTTTGTTGTCTCGATAGGTAATTGAATCTGTTCTGCCATGCCATGAAAAAAACTCGTATATTCTTTATCATGATTATTTTCTTTTGCCCGAATACACACCCGTCATATAATATCGATTACAATGACGCTCATCGTGCCTGAAATATCGATACCACGCGACTTCGCAAAGTCCCAGGTTTGAGATCTTTTACACCAAGATGCGAGTCACTCTGATCGATCGATATTTGAAGGATGAGATTTCTGGTCAAAAATGTTAAAACGTTTATTGGGTCAGAGTGGGTCAGTGTTGGCTTTCGCTGGTCAACAGTCAACAGACAGTGCGGTAATGGTAAATCTATGGTCCCATTGGGTAAGATAGATGCATAATCAAATCGAGTTTGGATTAATTAAACTATCTAACAATGCCATTGGACGCATTCTTGTAAATGAGGGCAAGATAGGGGGGGGGGGGGGGGGGCGGTGCGGGGGGAGGGTGGTAATTGACTTGTACTGTATGTAACGGAATTCTGATTCCTAATGACCTGCAGCAGTGGTGGGTGAATAATGAATTAGGAATCGGGAAACCATAGACGTACGTGTGCTTCGTAAAGGTGTTTATACACATTAGATTTAACGTTTTCTTTTATTCTCTCTCTCTCTCCTCTCTCTCTCTCTCTCCTGTCTCTCTCTCTCTCTCTCTCTCTCTCTATATATTATATATATATATATATATATATATATATATATATATATATCTCAATCTATCTATCTATCCAAATATGTATATATCTAACTCCTTGTCTTCTTCTGTCTGTTTCTCTCTCACCTTCCCCATTCTCTCTCTCTCTCTCTCTCTCTCTCTCTCTCTCTCTCTCTCTCTCTCACACTCACACACACACATATACTCCAAGAGAAACAGAATCACCATTGATATAATTATCTTCTTTATTTTCCAACAAATGAGGTGTAGGCAAGGACCTCATTTACTCAAACAATACTAGATATTATTGCTGTTGTGCTATTGTATATTATTATTATTATTATTATTATTATTATTATTATTATTATTATATTATTATTATTATTATTATTTATTATCATTATAATTATTATTATTATTATTATTATTATTATTATTATTATTATTATTATTATTATTATTATTATTATCATTATTATTATCATTATTATATATATTTTGTATTATTATATTATTATTATTATTATTATTATTATTATTATATTATTATTATTATTATTATTATTTATTTATCGCTCTCCCGTTTCCACAAAGATGCGCAAACAAATACAAACATGCGTGTAGATGCGCATATTCTTTTACATGTTGTTAATCATTTCCCACCCAACTGGACTGCCATTCCCCGACATTATGCGGCTAGGTGGTCTAGTAGTATGACACTCGCTTTCGGAACGGAAGGTCCTGGGTTCGAGCCTCGCTCCGCGCATAGTGGAGTCCTTGAAAAAGGCTCTTTACTCTCATTCTTTCACCGTACTCAGGTGTAATATGAGTACCTGGCAGTTAACAGCGTTGTCTCTGTCCGAAAAAGAATTGTGATATCGCCTAACAGGCGTAATGTCGTCCCGTCATAAATGTTAAGTGTTGCTGTTGGCCAGGGGCCCCCTGTAAAAGGGTTTGAGCACGTTTAGTGTATATTGTTTTCATTGTATCTATTGGTGTAAGCAAATCCTTCCACAGCACTGTGAAATAAGCCCGTGTGTGTGTTTTGGAGACGTGTGTCTATTCCTGTCAAATACGGTATTAAGTGTTCTCCTATCAAGATTCTCATGACGTAGCAAGTCTACCTGCCAGGAAGTTTCGAAATAAAATGCCAGAGAATGCATAAAGGTATTGGGAGTGCATTTATCTTCATGATGTTTAGGTGTGTATATTTGTGTATGTGTGAGTGTGTGTGTGTATGTGAGAGAGAGAGTGAGAGAGATATAGAGAGAGGAACACAACACACACAGGGAGAGAGAGAGAGAGAGAGAGAGAGAGAGAGAGAGAGAGAGAGAGAGAGAGAGAGAGAGAGAGAGAGATGGCAGTTGATAAAGGTGTGTGAGGCTGAAAGCAGCAGAGGTCGGAAATATTGGGTAGACTGTATGTAAGTGGTATGTATAATCTATATAAAATACGTTGATATTTTGTGGTTATCAATTCGTTTCTCAAAGCATAAAAGTGACAAATTGAAGAGCAGATAAATGTCTGACAAGGTGAGTATGAAATAGGGCCAGACAAAGCATAGAGAAACGTACAATAAAAAATCATCCCAAAACCCCTAAAAAATCCCAAAAAGACCAGCTGCCTCGACTAGGGATCAAATCTCAGTCCTTACACATTACCGGTTTAGAAGTGCTACTATTTGCGGCGCTGCACTGCGGGTGACGCCTGGGTTATTCCAGTCTTCCCTTGGGATATACCCTAGAGACTAATTTCCCCTATGAAATGAATAAAGGGAATTTTATTTATTTTTACACTACAGATTTTATCGGATAATCGGTACGATTTAATGCTTATATTATATTTCTTTTTCATAAATGAACGCTTTTCCTCTGTGATCTCGTTCATCCATCAACACAAACACGAATATACATCATAAGATGAAACACAAAAACATGAAGAAACTATGCTCCAATTTTTTAAATTTTGGAAACATGAAAGTGACAAAGTTCAAAAATTATTGACAGAGGTCTATAAATATTTGCAAATGAACTTTCTAGAAAATTTCGCATGACAAGAAATACCATCATAATCCAGGTATAACATCAGTGAGTCTACAAGAGGTCCTTGGACCGTCCTGGTTTCCGGCATAAATCATATCCAAATAAAAAAAACAATTTAAAAAATGTTGAGCTTTTATATAGCGCAATATCCACTAAACGTGCTCAAAGCGCTTTACAACGGGGAACCTGTCCAACAGCAACATTTATCATTTATGACAAGACATGACGCCTGTAAGGCGATATTATATTTTTTTTTCGGACAGAGACAACGCTGTTAACGGCCATGCACTCCTTTTACACCTGAATATGGTGAGAGAATGTGAGTACAGAACCTTTACCAAGGACTCAACTATGCGCCGGGCGAGACTCGAACCCGGGACCTCCCGATCCGAGCCGCAATGAGTCAACAACAACATCACAATAATACTGTGGAATAAATGATTTCTTTCAACTTCGCCTTTATATTCGCGCCGTATAAAGAAATTCAATTTCCCCTGTCTTTTCTAGGTCAACAGATCGGCAATTTATTATCTTTTAATTAAGCAAGGAATGAAATAGTTCCGATTTTATATGGAGCAAGATCCACTTAAATACTTTATAAATGGTCCCTGTGCTAACTACAAAAACTTTATGCCGCTTAGTGCAAGACTCGAACCGGGACAAGATATAGCATAGTGAGGATCTATGGTCTAGTGGTATGACACTCGCTTTCGGATCGGAAGGTATTGGGTTCGAGCCTAGTTCGGCGCATAGTTGAGTCCTTGGAAACGGCTCTTTACTCACATTCTCTCATCGTACTCAGGTGTAAAATGAGTACATAGTCGTTAACAGCATTGTCTCTGGGCGGAAAAAAATGTAATATGGCCTAACAGGCGTCATGTCTCGTTCTATATGTTACGTGTTGCTGTTGGTCAGGGACCCTCTGTAAAGAGCTTTGAGCACGTTCAGTGGATATTGCGCTATATATAAAAGCTCATCATCTATAAGATGCATTACAATTAATTTTTTTTTGGACAGAGATAACACTGTTACCGGCAAGGTAGTAATTTTGCACCTGAGTTTAGTGAGAGATTGTGCCTTCTGCAAGGACTCAACTGTGCGCTGGACTTGAATCAGAGACTTACTGGTAAAAGGCGAATGTCACACAGGATCGCAAAGCCGAATAACACAACACATTCCATAACCATAGTCAGTATTTTTCCATACATGTGGAGAAATGAATGAGTCAAGCAATAGGTAACCGATGATGTTACTTGAAATATTGCTATTATATTATCATATTTGTCTATAATAATAAAGTAATTTCGATCAAGGAATTATTTTGATTTTATTGTTGTGGACGGACTGATTACATTGGTAATCTAAACTGTCTATTACTCTTTTCCAAGATTGGTCTAGACATAGGAAATTAAAATCAAGTAAACATCTTCCGGCTGGTTATGGTTTGTGTGGGTGTATGTGTGTTGGTGTTTGTGTGCGCTTGTATGTGTGCCGGATGGATGTATGTATGTGTTTGTGTTTGCTTGTATATGTGTATGTGTGTTTATGTGATCTTGTGGAATGACACTCGCTTTCGGATCGGAAGCTACTGGGTTCGAGCCTCGCTCGGTGCATAGTTGAGCCCTTGGAAAAGGCTCTTTACTCACCGAACTTAGGTGTAAAATGAGGACACTAGTCTACCGCAAAGTACTTTCCGCCAAATCTAACAGACCAAGCAACCCAATCACTGCTGGTTGGACAGGGGGGTCAGAAGAAAATCTTGACTGCATCCACAGGATAGAAAGCAATTGCTATTGTCCATTTCACGCTATAGAACCCGGGATAAACACCGGCGCCATGGAACCCATGGCTCTGAGGGATTACTTTTTGACATCCGCTCCACTCACACATACGATTTTCAGGCGACTGGTCACATTCACAGTCAAGAATTGAAGACTTGGGTTTGATTATTTTTCTTTTATTGAGGAGTAATTATAAAATATCATTTCAAATAATAAGAAAAAAATAGTTTATTTCTAACACTGTTTTTAAATCTAAATCTACTTTTCGACATCTGATTAAAGTCGTTTACGATACCAGAGAGAAGCGATAATTTACATTCAGTCTGTTTCTCCTTGTATTTGGAACCAATATATTTCCATGTGTTCGAATCATTCGTCACATTGAAAATGAATATGTTCAAAATGACTTACATGAAACAAAATGGTCCTTATAATCAGCTTCCACACTTGGTATGTTTGCAACTTTTATAAACAAAACAACGTGTTTACATTTTATTAGAATATCAAATGTTTAGACAGCAATAAATCATGTGATCGATGACTCGATTCAACGAAAACTTGAATATACAGATTGTTTTCATTACCAGGAGACCTGAAAATTGTTGAGCATCTCGCGTAAGTTATTTTTCATCATCCATCCATCCTATCTGCTTTTTGCCTCATTCAACTTCTTACAAATTCATCCTTGCCAAGTTGGCATGGACATCAATGCATGTTATCATGGCATAACGCAGTAAACTCATTAGCTATCCCAACATTAAAGAGCACAGAGGGAGATTGTTTTTTTTTTGTTTTTTTTTTTTTAATTGGGGGGGGGGGGGGGGGGAGGGTGGAGAGGGGGGGGGGGGGGGGGGGGGGGATTGGACTGCCGATCTCTGGTTTGAAGTTCAAATGTTAATTAATTTATTTAGATATGTAGATTCTTTTCTGGTTTAATACTATTAGGTACAATTAATCATGACTCTAATAAGATTAAGCTCTTATCAGATTTTGATCGAGAAGGGGGGGATGGTGAAATGTGCAATTGAAACGAGAAAAAAGGTTGTGTGACGTGTGTGGGGGTCAAGAGGTCGAATTCCATTGTTTGATTGATTGAGTGCATGATATTTATTAATGAGAGGAGGGGTTGTTTGCCGGATAAATTATATACAAACCAAGTATGATCGTAGCCTTCGTTGACATATAGCAGTTTGACGTCATTTTTTAGGTTTGTGTAGAGTCTAGTACGTTGTCGTTAGTAGAACTCTAGGAAACAAGTCATTTCATTGGTTGAACTATTGAATACAACTCACGATTTGTTTTCTTTTGGTCAGTGCCAGGCTATAACTTTACGATGGCTACATATGATATTTATATGACTTTCCCAATGTCAAAAAGGGTTGTACAAAAGGTTCTGGGGTTACTATGTTAGAGGGTACAGAGACAATATCAGAGAGAACCAGTTATCGAATGAATATTAATTTATGTATCCGACTGGCATTTCTGCTCATGACATCCTAAATACACCTTGGTGAAACGCAGTATTATATTCTGTAAATCGGACTTTGTATAAAACCAGGGAGGGGGGGGGGGGCGTGTAATGGATCATATTCTTCCATTTCCATTAGCAACACAAATATCATCGTGCTCATTAGTACTAACCTCATCATCATTGACCTCGTCATTGTAACTACTACAGTTATCAATGATGTTATTGTCATCGCCATCAACACCTTCAGCATAACAGTTTACTATTATCATCAAATTTCAAATCGCACCTGTCGTTTTTGAATAGTCGCTTTACACATTTGTTACAGTGAATGACATAATCATTCGGATGGTGAAAAGGTTGGAACTGAGATATTGCTAAGTTTAGTTAGAAGGTCAATTTGTATCAAAAATGAGTTCTTGTCATAAATGATTAAACCAACCCGTTTTGCACATCTTCGGGAAATATCAAAGCTTAATTTCACTTCTGAATATTATTTACAGCTAGTCAAGTTGAAAAGTTGCTGGATACATTTCCTATACATCTGACCATAACTTCATGAAAAATCACCCGATTTACTTAAAATAAAGATTAATAAACCCCGGGGAACATATTCTTTCAGAAACAGTAAAATAATATAATACAAATAATAATACAATCCAAAATTTTCACCTTCCGACTGATTGTGTCATGCACTGACCCATATGGCGACATCTTGACCGGTTCTGTTTATGTGTTTTATTCAAAACTGAACAATGAATCTATTGCGTCCATTTTTCATAGAAACAATGTTTTTAAAAGTTTACTAAAACTAATCCATGTCATATGAAATATTCTACGACATTCTCTGTTTGCTGTTTATTTTTGCTTATTGAGCTCCATTATTGTGTAGATTATCGTCGATATGTATTGTTGATATTTTTATGCATGCCACGTCTGTAAACGAATTTCCATTTTTTTTTTTGATGAATAAAGTGTATATTATTATTATTATTATTATTATTATTATTATATTATTATTATTATTATTATTATTATTATTATTATTATTATTATTATTATTATATTTTTATTATTTATTATTATTATTATTATTATTATTATTATTATTATTATTATTATTATTATTATTATTATTATATTATTATTATTATTATTATTATTATTATTATTACTATTATTATTATTATTATTATTATTATTATTATTATTATTATTATTATTATTATTATTATTATCATTATATCAAAACCACATCATCTAATGTATAATGAGACATTTTGGCGTTCGGGTTACATAATTTCCAAGCTTTCAAACCACAAATATGTCAGTTCATAATTACCGATAAATCTAGTCTTAGTTCCAAAGCCACGCGTCTTAGGTTCACCTATTCCCCCCCCCCCCCCCCCCCCCCCCAACCCCTCCCCACCCCCCTACAAATCTATGTGACAGATGGGAACCTGAATATGTTTATAGATAGTATGCGCTTGGCTAAGAAGCTCACAACATGGCCATCCGGAAGTATAACGGACCAACACACAAAACCATGTGTTACCTTAAACGTTTATAGTCTGATTAATACAATTTAGTGAGAATTACTCATAAACGCGGATGGCAAACAGCATTAACAAAGACCCGAGTAACGTCAACTTCCTTGTGTCTATATCAAACAGTCACAAGACATATATCACAACAACAACAACAACAACAACAACAATAACAACAACAACAACAACAACAACAACAACAACAAATATCCCAAAACGCCTTTGCCCAATGAGGGGGGAGTTTCACATCTCTCTATTATCGTCAAGTAATCTATCTCTAATCTTTCCGAGTTGTTTCTCCATTATATGTGGCTTTAAACGGACATTAACAAAACGCTTCAAAAGTTGTGACGTCACTTCCCTATAATGACGCATGGTAACTTAATAACTGGCTCTAAACTATCGGAACAATGGCGGACGCCCTTATGAAATACTTCTCCGACGAGCATAAAGTGTATTTAGAGGAGAAAAACATTATAAATATGATCATGTTTTGACTTTTATACGTTCTGATCACATGAAAGTTCTAGCCAGCATGAAGAATAAAAAGCACCGATTTTCTTTGTGTAAAACCACGCTGCTCGCCGTTGCTGGGCGACGTGACATCAGACTATTGAATCCAATTGGCTACCATCAGGACATCAAGACACAACATGGAAAAACTACTCTCCGCTAAATCTATCAGATTCGTGACCTACTCACTCTGTTCTGTTGTATTCTAAAAAATACAAGGATTTAAAATTTTGGTCAGAAAACTCGTCCTTCGTAATAATATATCGATGGATTAAATTGACCCTCATCTTGTCATAAACTCTCAAACTTGGGTTTTAAAAATACTTATAAATACATTCTGTATTGATACAGGGGTTTGGCTCGCCCGGCTCGCGCTCTCTCCTGATCAAGCTAACGGGGTCGCGTGATAATTAAGGAGGGGAGAAGCTGTTGGCGGCATGCGCTTCAATACGACTATTGTCTGCTCTGGCTGGTAAAACAATAAGGAATAGTCTAGCCAAGGAGAAGTATATAAAATAAACAA
>NC_088370.1:22819568-22822068 GCF_034508935.2 Berghia stephanieae | reverse complement strand
CTAAACCGTATTAACCAACTATAAACGTTCAAGGTTACACATAGTTATACTTCCGGGTGGAAATGGTGTGAGCTTCTTAGCCAAGTGCATGCTATCTATATTCCCTTTATTTATCAGTATTATTGATACGAATGCCAAGTCAACACTTTTTCAATTTTTTTTTCACCTTAGACATCGAGCCTTGTGTTTGACAAAATATACTTAAATACGATCTTCATCTACTTATTCAACTGGTTACAGTTCATTGTGGTCACTTTTGATACTATACACTATAATATAATCGTTACAACAAGGAGGAAGCTGGTTTGATTCCAACTCACTGTGCAATGTGACCTTTGGCATGTCACCAAACACTTGCTTATAATCTGTGCTGCTCGTAAGGCGTCCCAGTATAAAATCTTATCACCAAATGAAAACAAAAAAGCATGTAGATGATTTTAATATGGATATATATGTGACCCTTCGCCTAAAAACGGAATTACGTGGGGTTGGTTAAGATGTTGAAAATTGTATTTATAGCCAGAAATATCAGACTTGTGTTGAGTCTGTATGTTTTATTGAGGAGAATGGATAACATATTTTAGGGTGCTAATGCCAACAAATTATATTTAACATTTAATTCGGCTTTTAAGCATATGGTTCGTTCCGACATAATACCGTTTTGAGACGATGGGTCATATATGTATATATATATATATATATATATATATATATATATATATATATATATATTATTTTTTAAATATTTACCACAATGTTTGAGACAGTCTACATTAATGTTTCAGGCTTAATCGTCAGGACTGAGTTGGTTTGTTGACTGTTGTTGTTTGTTGAAGTGGTTCCGGTTTGTAGTTGATTAACAAGAACTCCCGGCGATGTGGACACGTACCGTACATCTCACTTTTCGTATTGAGTGTGACTTCATGAGGGTGTTTGATTATAGTATATTTCTCTTCCAGAGAAATATATATACGAAATTTTTAAAGGATTTCTACATATTCCCCGTATTATATGGCGGCTATGTGATCTTGTGGTGTAATAACACCCCGCCTTCAGATCTTGGCAAAAACTCTCAAACCCGGGACTTCGGTGAATTCCATTCCCGGGCTTGAGAGTTTTTGCCAAGATGAGAGTCATTTAAATTGATCAATATATGAAGGACGAGTTTTCTGGCCAAATTATTAAATATGTTTTCTTTTCTCCATAATACGATAGTATTGATATAACCGTGCTGGCATACGGGGCCTAACAGACGAACTGCAAAGTACATCCTTGATTTTTCCCCCATATGTGACCCATCGTCTCAAAACGGTATTACGTCAGAACGAACCAGATGCTTAAAAGCCGAGTTTAATGTTAAACTGGTCAAAAATTATAAATTGTTAGCATTAGCGCCCTAAAATATGGTATCCATTCTCCTCAATAAATCGTATAAACTCAACACAAGTTCTGATATTTTGGCTATAAATTCAATTTTCAACATCTTCACCAATCCGACTTAATACCGTTTAGAGGCGAAGGGTCACATATATTAAATTCCACAGTCACACAGGGAATTCACAAAGATTTGTTAAGCGTTGTGAGTATGACGGATCCGTGTCAAAGCCCTATAGAAATATTGGTTATTATCTTTAATTATTATCTTTAAAACTCATTCTCGTTTTTAAACCAACAAGAATCGGATCCAATATCAGAAACGCGGTGAGTGGGCTACTAGATTGTGTGTGCTTATATGTGTGTCTGTGTTTTTATGTATGTGTGTTTGTGTGAGAGAGAAAGAGAGAGAGAGAGAGAGAGAGAGAGAGAGAGAGAGAGAGAGAGAGAGAGAGAGAGAGAGAGAGAGAGAGAGAAAGAAGAAAGGGATTGGGGGGAGGGGGAGTGGCTTTTGGTGCAGACAGGGAATCTTAGTTACATCATCTCTATTCGATCAATGCAGCACACAAGTTGGTCTTGAACTCAGGCCATTCTCTAAAAAGTCGTACATGCACAAAATACATTTTTTTTTTTGCAAGAAAACATTTGTTTGAGAAACAGATGGACTGAGATAATCCCAAACGTCTTCAACTTTCTACACAGATATTTATTTAAAGTTTGTTGTTTTGAAACTTTGACGGTTATTTTGATCGATAGGTATTTATTAGAGTAAAAATATTATCTGATTACAATGGAAAAAAAGAAAAGTGTTTTGTTAGTGTACCCAGGAATGTAGGTTGGAAACGGTGATTTGATGGGCATTGTAACCTTTATGGAAACGATGATTTGCTGGGCAGTGTAACCTTTTTGGAAACGATGATGTGCTGGGCAGTGTAACCTTTTTGGAAACGGTGATTTGATGGGCAGTGTAACCTTTTGGAAACGGTGATTTGATGGCAGTGTAACCTTTTTGGAAACGGTGATTTGATGGGCATTGTAACCTTTTTGGAAACGGTGATTTGATGGGCATTTTAACCTTTTTGGAAACGATGATTTGCTGGGCATTGTAACCTTTTTGGAAACGGTG
>NC_088370.1:22812907-22819468 GCF_034508935.2 Berghia stephanieae | reverse complement strand
TTAAATATTTTAAATATATTTATATAAATATAAAATATATATATATAATTATATAGTAAAATAAACTCACATTTCATCCAGCAATCCCGGGCCTTTCGACACCGGGGGCGTTCTTCAGTTGTGGGGGTGTGTTTTCTGTGATGGAGAAAGACCGGGGGTAGATGTTGCCTGCTGCGTGAAGGCGCGAAAAGGGAGCAAAAGGTGTAAATATGTGGTGTACTTTTTTTTTTAGTCATAGAAATAAGAAGAAATGGTGGGGGGAGGGTTGGGGGGGGGGCGGGAAAAAATTTAAATAGAACGAAAAAAACCCCCCCCCCCATATAGCCCCCACCGATTATTTTTTTCGACTTAAAAAAGTACACACCCATTCACACCATTTACTCCTTACTCGTCTTCAACACTGCACAACACTCTAAATGAACCACAGATCTACTCTCCATTAAAGATGTTCGCACAACTGACAACTGGAGAGTCGCCTGGGCGTCGAAACGGCCGTATTGTTGGACGAAATGTCAGTTGTTTTAACTTTTTATAATGCTCATTATTGTGAATTTATTGAGTACTGTCAGAGCAACAGGGCATCCATCAATAATATATATATATATATATATATATATAATATATATATATATTATATATATATATATATATAATGGAAAAAGAGGGAGTGAAAGAGGAGAGAGTTTGTTAAGTAAACGCAATAGAAATGAGCCATCCCCCTCTCTATCTCTTTATCTCACTCCCCCTCTCTCTCTCTCTCTCTCTCTCTCTCTCTCTCTCTCTCTCTCTCTGGGTGTGTGTCTTTCAACTGTGCAGACAGAGGCTGATGCCTTATCATGTGATATCCGGGCTCAGCCCCAAAACACCGCGAGATATTAATTTAGTCTTGCCAAGGAATCTATAGATAGAACAAAGATGACGTTACTCAGGTCTTTGCTATTGTTTTTTTTTTTTTTTGCCATCCGCGATTATGAGTAATTCTCACAAAACCGTATTAACCAATTAACTATAAACGTTCAAGGTTACACATAGTTATACTTCCGGGTGGCACTGGTGTGGCTTCTTAGCCAAGTGCATGCCATCTATATTCCCTTTATTTATCAGTATTATTGATACGAATGCCAAGTCAACACTTTTTCAATTTTTTTTTCACCTTAGACATCGAGACTTGTGTTTGACAAAATGTACTTAAATACGATCTTCATCTACTTATTCAACTGGTTACAGTTCATTGTGGTCACTTTTGATACTATACACTATAATATAATCGTTACAACAAGGAGGAAGCTGGTTTGATTCCAACTCACTGTGCAATGTGACCTTTGGCATGTCACCAAACACTTGCTTATAATCTCTGCTGCTCGGAAGGCGTCCCAGTATAAAATCTTATCACCAAATGAAAAAAAAGCATGTAGATGATTTTAATATGGATATATATGTGACCTTCGCCTAAAAACGGAATTAAGTCGGGTTGGTTAAGATGTTGAAAATTGTATTTATAGCCAGAAATATCAGACTTGTGTTGAGTCTGTATGTTTTATTGAGGAGAATGGATAACATATTTTAGGGTGCTAATGCCAACAAATTATATTTAACATTTAATTCGGCTTTTAAGCATATGGTTCGTTCCGACATAATACCGTTTTGAGACGATGGGTCATATATGTATATATATATATATATATATATATATATATATATATATATATATATAATTATTTTTTAAATATTTACCACAATGTTTGAGACAGTCTACATTAATGTTTCAGGCTTAATCGTCAGGACTGAGTTGGTTTGTTGACTGTTGTTGTTTGTTGAAGTGGTTCCGGTTTGTAGTTGATTAACAAGAACTCCCGGCGATGTGGACACGTACCGTACATCTCACTTTTCGTATTGAGTGTGACTTCATGAGGGTGTTTGATTATAGTATATTTCTCTTCCAGAGAAATATATATACGAAATTTTTAAAGGATTTCTACATATTCCCCGTATTATATGGCGGCTATGTGATCTTGTGGTGTAATAACACCCCGCCTTCAGATCTTGGCAAAAACTCTCAAACCCGGGACTTCGGTGAATTCCATTCCCGGGCTTGAGAGTTTTTTCCAAGATGAGAGTCATTTAAATTGATCGATATATGAAGGACGAGTTTTCTGGCCAAATTATTAAATATGTTTTTTTTCTCTCCATAATAAGATAGTATTGATATAACCCTGCTAGCATACGGGTGCCTAACAGACGAACTGCAAAGTACATCCTTGATTTTTCCCCCATATGTGACCCATCGTCTCAAAACGGTATTACGTCAGAACGAACCAGATGCTTAAAAGCCGAGTTTAATGTTAAACTGGTCAAAAATTATAAATTGTTAGCATTAGCGCCCTAAAATATGGTATCCATTCTCCTCAATCAATCGTATAAACTCAACACAAGTTCTGATATTTCTGGCTATAAATTCAATTTTCAACATCTTCACCAATCCGACTTAATACCGTTTAGAGGCGAAGGGTCACATATATTAAATTCCACATTCACACAGGGAATTCACAAAGATTTGTTAAGCGTTGTGAGTATGACGGATCGGCGTCAAAGCCCTATAGAAATGTTTGGTATTATCTTTAATTATTATCTTTAAAACTCATTTTCGTTTTTCACCAACAAGAATCGGATCCAATACAGAAACCGGTGAGTGGCTACTAGATTGTGTGTGCTTATGGTGTGTCTGTGTTTATGTATTGTGTGTGGAGGAGAGAGGAAAGAGAGAGAGAGAGAGAGAGGGAGAGGAAGAGAGAGAGAGAGAGAGAGAAGAGAGAGAGAGAGAGAGAAGAGAGAGGGAAGAGAGAAGAGGGATTGGGGGGAGGGGGAGTGGCTTTTGGTGCAGAAAGGGAATCTTAGTTACATCATCTCTATTCGATCAATGCAGCACACAAGTTGGTCTTGAACTCAGGCTATTCTCTAAAAAGTCGTACATGCACAAAATACAATTTTTTTTTTTTGCAAGAAAACATTTGTTTGAGAAACAGATGGACTGAGATAATCCAAACGTCTTCAACCTTCAACACAGATATTGATTTAAAGTTTGTTGTTTTGAAACTTTGACGGTTATTTTGATCGACAGGTATTTATTAGAGTAAAAATATTATCTGATTACAATGGAAAAAAAGAAAAGTGTTTTGTTAGTGTACCCAGGAATGTAGGTTGGAAACGGTGATTTGATGGGCATTGTAACCTTTTTGGAAACAATGATTTGCTGGGCAGTGTAACCTTTTTGGAAACGATGATTTGCTGGGCAGTGTAACCTTTTTGGAAACGGTGATTTGATGGGCAGTGTAACCTTTTTGGAAACGGTGATTTGATGGGCAGTGTAACCTTTTTGGAAACGGTGATTTGATGGGCATTGTAACCTTTTTGGAAACGGTGATTTGATGGGCATTGTAACCTTTTTGGAAACGATGATTTGCTGGGCATTGTAACCTTTTTGGAAACGGTGATTTGATGGGCAGTGTAACCTTTTTGGAAACGGTGATTTGATGGGCAGTGTAACCTTTTGGAAACGATGATTTGCTGGACATTGTAACCTTTTTTGGAAACGGTGATTTGATGGCAGTGTAACCTTTTTGGAAACGGTGATTTGATGGGCAGTGTAACCTTTTTGGAAACGGTGATTTGATGGGCATTGTAACCTTTTTGGAAACGGTGATTTGATGGGCAGTGTAACCTTTTTGGAAACGGTGATTTGATGGGCAGTGTAACCTTTTTGGAAACGATGATTTGCTGGGCAGTTTAACCTTTTTGGAAACGAGGTTTTTGTACCAGTAAGTCAGTGGTCAATGTCAGTCGAGTAATGTGATGGAGAGGACGTCATTACGAGGGGATGACCATGGGGGTAATTATTGGTCAGTCAGAGATCGGCCCACCAATTGGCCACATCTATAAAACATGATATAAGACTCGTGTATTGATCGTTGACTTTTCTCCTGTAGATAGGGCTGATGATTGGTCTGTATTAGGACTTACCTCCAGTATCACATCTATAAATCAGTGACCCAGAGAAATATTTTATATCCCGTTTACTTGTCAAAGATCAATTAATCATTTTCTTATTTTACTCTTTTCCCTTAACCCTATCTCCATATTTTTCTCCATTTCTCTCTCTCTCTCTCTCTCTCTCTCTCTCTCTCTCTCTCTCTCTCTCTCTCTTTCTTTCTTTCTCTCTCTCTCTCTCTCTCTCTCTCTCTCTCTCTCTCTCTCTCTCTCTCTCTTTCTAATTCTCTATTTATCTCCCTTTTAACGTATTTTATTCATCTAAATATATAGCTTTATCTATGTCTCTCAATCTATATCTCTCTCTCTTTTAAAAGATACCTTATTCCTCTCTCTCTCTCTCTCTCTCTCTCTCTCTCTCTCTCTCTCTCTCTCTCTCTCTTTTTGTGATTTCACAATTTCAGCAATCCTATTACTAGATATAGATATTACCTAGTTTTAATATTACCGCTTTGGCTACGTGACTAAAATTAACGTTAATCATAATTTCTTTCCCTATGCTTTCTACTTATAACTAGGGGAAAATGCATGAAGCACTATCGAGAGGCACCTTGAGTACTATGAAATTTTTTTTTAAAATTCATTTATTCATCCAATAGGGGAAATTTGTCTATAGGATCTATTCCAAGGGAATTGCCCAGGCGTCAGCCTCAGTGCAGCGCGGCAAATTGAATTAGGGCGAGGCGACTTGCTTAAGGCCACACAGCGCTGCGGCGGGTGATCGAACTCAGTACCTTTCTGGTAAGAAGCAAAGACGTACTGCTGAGCCACGCTCATGGTGATTTGTTTATATATTTTTTTAATTGAATTATCTATTTATTTATCTATTTATGTTACAAATGTTAATTGATAATTACATAAATAAACATTACAATTTAAGCCCCTAAGTACACTGTGTGGTCTTGTCGTATAAAACTCGCCTTAGGATTGGACAAATGTTTAGGGTTCGAGTCCCTCTTTGAATGGTGCATATTTTAGTTTTTTGAAAATGCGCTTTACTCACATTTTCTCTACGTACTCGGGTGTAAAATGAGTACCTGGTAGTTAACAAGGTTGTCTCTGTTGGGAAAAGAGTGTCATATCGCCTTACAGACACCATGTCTAGTCTTACACGATAAGTGTTGCTGTTGGCTTAGTGCACTCTGGAACGCTCTGAACTAGTTTCGTGGATATTGCTCTATAGATAGAACGAAGTTGACGTAACTCACGTCTTTGTTATTGCTTTTTGCCATCCGCGTTTATGAGTAATTCTCACTAAACTGTATTAACCAGACTATAAACGTTCAAGGTTACACATAATTTTGTGTGTTGGACCGTTATACTTCCGGATGGCAATGTTGTGATCTTCTTAGGCAAGCGCAAACTATCTATATAATTGCTCAATTAAAAAAAATATATTACTATTTTCTTGGTAGAAAACATATGCATGATACCTTGTGTGTGTATGTGTGTGTGTGTGTGTGTGTGTGTGTGTGTGTGTGTTTGTGTGTTGTAATCAAACCCAGTTTTATGGGGTTTTACGGTAATTATTCAGTTGTACAAATAGAGACAAGTGCTATTGACACTCTGTAACGACGTTGTTTACCGTTTGGGAATGGCTCGTGTTACATAACATACGTGAGATAATTCTACCTTCACTGATATGGCACAAGGGGAGGGGAGGGGGGCAAGTATAATAAATACATTGATAATATGTTCGTTGTAAAAATAGCTAATTCACGCCGTAAATATCAAATTAAGAAATTAAGGAGAAGTCACCGGTGCAAGATAAAGATCTGAACAAATGTGGATGCCAGACAAGGCAAGAAAGAAAAATGCAAGGAAAAAAAATACCAAAAAATCAGATTGACCTCGACTGGGGATCGAACCTCAGACCTTCTGATGACCGGTCAGGCGTAAACAAGAGCAATGTCTCTCAAGACAGGAAATTTTTCTAATGATGCCTCTATTGTTGATAGCACGTGACATGGGTTGTTATAAGATGTACTGTTTCAACATTCATTCTCGCCTACAAATGTCTAATATCATCCCAAACGGCATACAACAAATTAGATACGCTACACGTAAATAAAATAACAATGTAAAATTGAAATGTAAACTTCAATTTAATGTACGAAAACAGATAAAATGGATGCTTCGGGTTTCCCCTTTATCAACAAAACAGGATGAATGAAACACCAAAATGCATCACAATACATACAAGAATAGACACATACAAACACAACTTTTTTAGTACGACTTGGAATGTCCTGCCATCCTACCTAACGTACGCTGTAGTAGTAGTAGTAGTAGTAGTAGTAGTAGTAGTAGTAGTAGTAGTAGTAGTAGTAGTAGTGGTTGTAGTAGTAGTAGTAGTAGTAGTAGTAGTAGTAGTAGTAGTAGTAGTAGTAGTGGTGTTGTTGTTGTTGTAGTAGTAGTAGTAGTAGTAGTAGTAGTAGTAGTAGTAGTAGTAGTAGTAGAAGTAGTAGTAGTAGTAGTAGTGGCACTAGTTTGATGCATTTATGTGTGTTTGTTTTT
>NC_088370.1:22782907-22807907 GCF_034508935.2 Berghia stephanieae | reverse complement strand
CCCCACTTTCTCCCACAACCACCACCCAACAACAAAAGAATTGATGATTTTGTTGTGTGTCGAAATTCATGAAAACGAGGAAAACCTGAATTTGACCATTCAAATTTCTTTTAAACCATGTACATGTAACCCACGGCGTGAATCCCGACCGCACTATGTCGGCATGAATTGTGTCAAAAATGATTTTACAGTAACCAGAACTGTAAGATTTTTTAAAGATAAGTAGCCTACTCCATGTTTATTTTAAATAGATTTTGAGTAGCTTAATCGGGTTGTTTTGGGGTTTGAAAATTAAATTAACCTTCTATAATGACTATCTAGTTATTTTGTGGTGTTCATTGTATTTTCGAGTCATTCACGACTCGTTTGTGAATTTTATGTTTGGTTTGCTTTAGAATGTTTTACATCTATCTATATGAACACCGTTTCCAGGTTTATAGATAGACCCTATCTATAACTTATGCAGGTCTCCTTTTTCATTATTCAACACTTATAGATGGAATGATATTAACGACACTCAGCTCTTTGTTATTGTTTTTAGGCAGCCATTTTAATGATACATTCTCACTAAATTCTAACAATCAGACTATAGATAGAATGAAGTTGACGTCACTCGGCTCTTTTTTATTCTTTTTTGCCATCCTGGTTTATGAGTAATTCTCACTAAACTGTATTAACCAGACTATAAACGTTCAAAGTTAGACATAGTTTTGTGTGTTGGTCAGTTATACTTCCGGGTGGCAATGTTGTGAGCTTCTTAGCCAAGCGCACACTATCTATAAACGTTTAAGGTTACACATCCTTTTGTGTGTTGGCATGTTATAATCGGCTGGTGTATGTTGAAAGTTATTTTTAAAAACTAAATGCATAGCATCAATAGCACTCTATATGTTACTGTATTGATCGTCTTGAAGGTTGCCAAATGGAAAATCCAAAAAGATGACGTACTTTTCTTAAGGAAACAAATTTAGGTCATCATTCAAATCCACCAAACTGTAGATTAAGCCATTTTATGCGGGGTTCAAATCAACTCTAACCGGAGAGTCAATCTGATCGTTTTCACTGAGAAAGAAATGGCAATGGCACAAACAGGGCTTTATAGATAGAATGAAGTTCATGTCACTCGGGTCTTTGTTATTCTTTTTTTTTTGCCATCCGCGTTTATGAGTAATTCTCACTAAACTGTATTAAGCAGACTATAAACGTATAAGGTTATACATAGTATGCAGATGACGTCACTCAGGCCTTTGTTATTGTTTTTGCCATCCGCGTTTGTGAGTTGTTCTCATTAAACTGTATTAACCAGACTATAAAAGTTCATGGTTACACAGAGTTTGTGTGTTGGTCCGTTATACTTCCGGATGGCAATGTTGTGAACTCCTTGGCCAAGCGCATTCTATCTATACATAGTTTTGTGTGTTGGTTCGTTATATTTCCGGATGGCAATGTTGTGAGCTTCTTAGCCAAGTGCATACTTTCTATAGACAGAACGAAGATGACGTCACACTGGTCTTTGTTATTGCTTTTTGACATCCGCGTTTATGAATAATTCTCACTAAACTGTATTATCTGGACTATAACCGTTTAAGGTTACACATAGTTTTGTGTGTTGGTCCGTTATAATTCCGGATGGCAATATTGTGGGCTTCTTCGCCAAGCGCATACTATCTATTGGACCTGTGATCGCGTTGTTAAGAACAAGAAATGGAGTAGAAAAGTGCAAGAAGACAATAAAGAAAATAAACTTTTTCAGTGATGGGAGATTGGACTATCCACGGGATGGCGTTGATTGTATAGCGTCCATCCCGTAGCCTGGCGGAGTCGCCGTAACATTCCGTCCTTTGCTGTAACCGTTGCCTATAAATTATTATATGCACCAGACTATAAACGCTCAGGTTTACACACAGTTTTGTGTGTTGTTTGTTAAATTTAACTGGCGAATGTTGTGAGTGTTTTACCTAAATGCATAACGCCGATTGTCTTCTGGCACTTTTCTACTAATTTTTTTTGTTATTTTCAGTGAGTGTCTGCTTCACTTACTTTTCTTGATCGCGTTGTTGTTAATTTTACTTTTTGTGGTGACTGAGAGTAGGACTATGAGGTCCGAACTATATCAATAGTGAGAGAATTGGGATGAAGAATAACATTGTGACCAACCTGTCAGAAAGAACTATAGACGGAGAAAAGTGATGAAAACCAGAACATTCTATATTTGTTGGAACTTATTTATCTCTGTGAAGACATTTAATTTAACCTGAATTTTATAAGTAAAAAGGGTCATGATAGCTCAGTTGGTAGAGTACTCGCCCATCACACAAAAGGACCGAGATCAATCCTAGGTGAAGTCGAGATTATTGCCTGACCTTCCTGGCCATCCAACGGTGTTTGGATAGCTGTGTCTGTTATATCTGGCGGGAAGTACGTTACGATAGACTATCGTACTATCCAAAGAATAGCAAGCAAGCAATTGCTATTATCAGTTTCACGCTCTAGAAACTGGGCTCAGAAAGACTACTTTTCATAAGTAGAACTGTACATCTAGTTTGAAGCATCAGTTCCATACCATTTTCATCGAATGATCACATTATATTACTATCGTTGTTAAAGGATTAAAAATACTTAAGTTTTTCGTAGAAGCTTTGTCTGTCTTTTGAAAGAGATAAAGTGAGTACGTGTGACCGAGAATCTATAATCCACGCCCCCCCCCCCCCCACCAACCAAATCCGTGTGAGTATTTTTGTTATCGTTTTGAATTGTTTACCTTCACAGATTTTGGTTACGTTGCACTTCACAACCTTTCGTTTTTTATTATTAGTGTGGGTTTTTCAAATTACCTTTTCCTTCAGAATTTGACAGTACATAGTAATTCTGTAAGAAATTGGATAAATTAGTGTATCTAATAGCATTCGTTTGTCGGTAATAAAAGGTATTTGTATTTTAGTCTGTATTTTGGCTCCTCACTAACAAAAATGTTGTGCCTCCATTAATAGATTATCAAATCAAGAAATGAAGGAGCAAGCACGGTATAAGATAAAGATCTGAACAAGTGTGTATGACCGGTGCCAGATAAAGCAAAACAGAAAAACATGATAAAGATATATCCCAAAAAATCAGTCGACCTCGACTGGGGATCGAACTTCAGACCTTCTGATTACTGGTCAGATGTGTTACAAAAAGCACGATCGAATTGCTACTGTCGATCACTCTTTGCGTGATCGCCGTGTGCTGCTTATTTGCAGATCTGATAAGCCAGATTGCTATGGTCTTATTGTTGTAATGGAAATGCTCCGAGAGGACGAGAGACGCATGCGCACAACCAACATGACGGTCTCTCTCTAATAACTTTTCCGCCGGTGACGTCGCAGACTATGGGTGTCGTCCAATCAAGGGACGCTACTCTTCCGCTAATCTCATTCCCTATTACAAGTATGTTAACTCAAGCCCCTTAATTGCGTTCGGTTATCAGACCTGCAAATATGGTCACCTAGGTTTGGATCAATAATGTGCCCCATCGCCATCATACTGTTTGGGGGATTTTGGACACATGTGTAGGTTCAGGTGCACCACAAGAAACACCCCACTAACTCTATAGATAGAATGAAGTTGACGTCACTCTGGTCTTTGTTATTCTTTTTTGCCTTCCGCGTTTATGAGTAATTCTCACTAAACTGTATTAACTAGACTATAAACGTTCACAGTTACACATGGTTTTGTGTATAGATAGTATGCACTTAACTTAGAAGCTCATAACATTGCCATCGAGAAGTATAACGGACCAACACACAAAACTGTGTGTATCCAAGAACGTTTATAGTCAGTTTTATAGATAGAATGCGCTTGGCCAAGGAGTTCACAACATTGCCATCCGGAAGTATAACGGACCAACACACAAACTCTGTGTAACCATGAACTTTTATAGTCTGGTTAATACAGTTTAGTGAGAACAACTCACAAACGCGGATGGCAAAAACAATAACAAAGGCCTGAGTGACGTCATCTTCGAACTATCTATACAGTTCAGTGAGCATTACTCATAAACGCGGATGGCAAAAAAACAATAAGAAAGACCTGAGTGACGTCATCTTCGAACTATCTATTGGTCCGTCGTACTTCCGGGTGGCAATATTGTGAGCTTCTCAGCAAAGCACATGCTGTCTATAGTGATGTGCTTGGATTGACCATGTAGTATTGCGTTGCTCTCATGAATTTTAATATATTTTTAAAAGAGAATTGTATTGATCGCTCCGTGCAATTTTGACATTCAGTGACTAAGACAGTGGTGTTTTTATGATTAGATACTACAAGTATGGGTGAATTTTATTACTGGGGTGCCGAGTCTTAGGATAGGAGGAGAAAGACGATGTGGAGAGATAGATCGGATGAGGAAGAGAGAAGGAGAGAGAGAGAGAGAGAGAGAGAGAGAGAGAGGGGGAGAGAGAGAGGGAGGGAGTGAGTGAGAGAGAATAGAGGGAGGGAGGGAGTGAGAGAGAAAGAGAGAGAGAGTGGGTGAGAGAGATAGAGGGAGGGAGGGAGAGAGAAAGAGAGAGAAAGAGGAAGGGAGGGAGTGAGAGATAGATAGATAGATAGATAGAGAGAGAGAGAGAGAGAGAGAGAGAGAGAGAGAGAGAGAGAGAGAGAGAGAGAGAGAGAGAGAGATTTTACCAGGGGTGATCAACAAGATTTTTATTGGAAAATGCCATATATCTCATAACACATGGGAGACTATCACACACTTTTCCATCACAACACAAACAAATCTTAATATTCACTTTTCAAGTTGAATGACCTTGACAAATGATTCATAAGAGAAAGTTTTTGCACTTGAAAATATATTCCATTGAGCTTATCCAATGACGTCATTAAATATTTCTAATCTTGATCCTTTCTTGTATTTCTCCACTTTTATCAATTTATTCAGAGAGAAATGAGACAAGATGCTGAAGAGTTTTATAAACGACGTGTACATTTTTGCAGGTCTGAAAAGGCTGTCATGGAAATTCTCTTTAAACCAAAGCAAAATATTCTTCATGACTAAAATGTAAATACGAGCCCTTTATTGCGTATGTCCTGCAAATATGTTAGCAAAATAACGTAAAGTTGAATGTAAGCTTCAATTTAATTACAAAAACAGATCAAATGAACGTTTCGGGTTTCCCCTTTATCAACAAAACAGGATGAATGAAACACCACAGATGAATGAGATGATGTGGTAGTGGCGGAGTTAAGATGAATAAATCATATGTTAGCAATAATTACATAACAATAAATAAACAAAATGCTGCGAGGGTGTGATGAAAGTGTGAACTTCATGGTCGATCAACTCGGTCATCAATCCATCCAACTATGAATCTATTATACTTCTTCTACTCCTACTACTACTACTACTACTACTACTACTACTACTACTACTACTACTACTACTCCTACTACTACTACTACTACTACTACTACTACTACTACTACTACTACTACTACTACTACTACTACTACTACTACTACTACTACTACTACTGCTACTACTACTACTACTACTACTACTACTACTACTACTACTACTACTACTACTATTAAAACTTCTAATACCACTACTATGACGACGACTACAACGAAGAATAATTAAATATGCCATACATCCCATTCCCCATCAGTAAAATATATTTCATGTGACATTGCGCATGCGTGACACTTGGATACGTGTATTTTCTTGAAAGAAAACGACTCTTCTTCCCTTGATTTCCTCTGGCAATTGTTTTCCTTTCACGTTGACATCAATCACTGAACTACGTATTAAGTATCATTTCCATTGACAAGCCGTTCCGGTCGTAGGAAATATTTCAATTACTCCATCCAGAAAAGTGAGTGGAGCAGGCACTTATGTTGATAATAACAAGAAATGAAGTGAGTAGGAAAGTGCGAGAAGACAACAGAGAATAAAAAATTCGCGTTGGCGATGGGGACACGATCCCGCGACCTTACTGGTACGACAACTATCTATCCATATTTTCACTACTTCATTGTTAGGCATTAATCAAATTTAAGGTAAAATACTACCTTTTAATTGCTATACCAACTGAAACGAGAATCAAACTTTCTGTTTATTTGGGCACCTTTCTTAATGAAAAGCTATTGACAATCCCGTCACCCTTGGTGACAAATCTAATATAATATGACTTGTAGATCAACATTGGTCTTGTTTCGCTTGATAAACTCGATATAGAGTAACTATAAAAGAACATGGAAATATTTAGCATGAAAACGAGGTAAAAAGATAATATTATTTAAATATAACCTCTAATTACGCAAAATAGCGGGAACAACAGTCACAAATACATCATTAACATTTTAAAAAAGTGAGCTTTTATTTAGAGCAATATCCACTAAACGCGCTCAAAGAGCTTAACAAAGGCCCAAAGCAACATTTAACATGTAGGACGGGACATGACGCCTGTTAGGCGATATTACAATTTTTTCGGACAGAGACAATGCTGTTAACGGTCAGGTACTCATTTTACACCAGAGTACGGTGAGAGAATGTGAGTAAAGAGCCTTCTCCAAGGACTCAACTATGCGGCGAACCCATGATCTTCCGACCCGAAAGCGAGTGTCATACAACAAGACCACACATCCATTCACAAACACAAACAGTTAAAGGCACACAATCCAACAAATGACATAACGTAGAGAACAAACAGAAGAATAAAAAAGAATTAACAACATCGTGATTACAAAGGTTATTCTGATAATTCGACTTTATCATGATACATACCGGAAATCCATTCCCCTTGCCTTGTTATCTCACGCTCGTCGAATACCCAACCTCCCTTTGAACTTAAACAGAAAGTTGGGGGAAAAAATGAGGACATTTAAGAAAAGAAGTAAAATAAAATGCACAACTAAACAAAACAAACAAAAAAACCCCCCAAAAACCCGCATCCATTTGTTTTTTTCTACCCTGTCTAAATTTCCACCACACCATCCCCCAACCCCTCTCACTTCTAATCTAACACCCCTCCCCCCCCCCCCCCCCTCTCAAAAAACAAAAAACAAAAAAAAAAAAAACGGCCTCTCACCGCCAACTCAACCCCCACATTTCATCCCATCACCGCCATCATGACAAATAGCCCGGCCAGCCTGCCTCAGACTCATCATAGAATTGGCCACTATCACGGACCGCTAGAATCTCCCAAAATAACTTGTTATTTTTATCATTATCAGATTGCAATGAGAACAGTATCAACGAAATCCATTTCTTTAATACTTTTTTCTTGTTTACTACAGTACAGTGCTAATCAAACGGATACTAAGCTGCTAGAAGCTGTGCACTGGAGAAAAAAAGTAATAAACAAAAATGATCATAACAGATTCAAAAGAGAACAAAATACCAAACAAGGAACTCTTCGTCTCAAAACACTTTTTCGGCCAAGAAAAAAAAAAACGATTAAATTTGTGCGGCTATGTGGTCTAGTGGTATGACACTCGCTTTCGGATCGGAAGGTCCTGGGTTCGAGCCTCCTTTAACTCTCTCCTTACCGATCATTTTCAGTATATTCCGCAAAATGGCAGGCTTACCCAGCAGAAAAATTGATTCTTTAAACTCAAAAAAGCTCTCTACGAAGCAGCATTATATTCTTATTAATTAAACAAAGATCATTCTTCAAAGTTTGTGATGTACAAAATAAATCTGAATAAGAGAAAATGTATATTGTGTCGTAACAAATGTGACTATTTTGCTCTAGGTAGTAAGGAGAGGGTTAATGTATAGATGTAAATTAGCAAGTTGGGGCCAACTCGACATGCACGTATATCCAGGTTTGATAACCCAATTCTTTACGGGCTCATTGTTGTAATGGAAGTCTCAAAAATGACGCAAAATATTGTCCATGACAACAATGGTAAACTAGGCCCATAAGTGGGTTCGGATGTCAGACCTGCATAATACATATACATGTCGGAGAGCGCTTGGAATCATATTCTTTTGTAAGCAACTTTAGAGAGTTTAATATTTAAAACCCACAATAACTGAGCTGACGTGATCTAGATACAAAATATGGAATTCGTGATCAAAATATAGGATGCTGTGAGTAAATTTGACTCATATATATGGGAACAACACAAAACATTTATTGACTCATTTAGGCAACTCTTGTCTTTGGTTTTACAACAAAATATACAACGGGGATTCCATATCATGACCAAATGAAGACACCAGGTATAGATAGTATGAAGTTCACGTCACTCACGTCTTTGTTATTCCTTTTTGCCAGCCGCGTTTATGAGCACCTCTCACTAAACTGTATTAACAAGATTCAAAAGTTTATTTTTAGGCAATTGCCAATATAACTCATACAAGAATATAATATTTTCATCAACATATCAAGTAAGTAAAATCAACAATAAACTAAGGCAAATAATGATGGTAATAATAATAATAATAATAATAATAATAATAATAATAATAATAATAATAATAATAATAATAATGATAATAATAATAATGATAATAATAATAATAATAATAATAATAATAATAATAATAATAATAATAATAATAATGTAATAATAATAATAATAATAATAATAATAATAATAATAATAATAATAATAATAATAATAATAATAATAATAATAATAATAATAACAGAATGTCCAAGCCAACCAAAAGAGACAGTAAACATTGGAGACAAGAATGATTCCCTCGAGTCTGGATCGAGACAAATTAATCTGGACCAGCGATTCCAGTTGGCGTGTTATTGGCGGATCATGTGACGGGCCGTCATGTGACCAGTTTTACACGCCGCCACCGGTTACTTGTAGAATGGCGTTTGGACAGAAAAATGGCCCGAAGGCCTAGAAATGTGTTGTTGTAAGGGGATCGGATTTGAAGGCAATCTGGCATTGCATAGGGTGACATTTTGGTGGGAGATGGAGGATTTACACAGTCCCCGAAAGAAAACAACATTGTGAGTTTTGTTTTTTTTTCTTTGACTTCATTGGAAAAAATAGTTCAATATCGCCTAACAGTTGTCATGTCTTGTCCTACGTGCCAAGAGTTGTTGTTGTCTTAGAACTACTTGTAAAGAGCGTTTAGTACGTTTAGAGGATATTGCACTATATAAATGCTCATTATTAAAAAAAAAGATATTTTGTTATGTTTCAAACAAAATATATGATGCAATTTAAATTTGCATTTCATTATAATTTATAGTATTAACCAAAGGATTTGAAATGTATTGTAATGGGTTGTGTGGCCTTGACCTTGCCCTAATTCATAAGGTTTGTTTCTTAAAACGACTCTTTGAAGACATTAATGTGTTCCTCATTGACGGGTAAGAACATGATGGATGAACGTTAACAGGATTTCCATAGAAGATAATCACAACTGATAAGTTTATGTGAAATGTAGGCAATTAGTCAATAAAGACAAAAGTCACGAAAAGGGCAACTAAAACTCAATCTTAATATAGAGAAGCAACATTAACCCAAAACTCTGTAGCGTTTAAAGGACAATGCTGCTATCCTTTGAACCCCCCTTCCCGCCCCCCCCCCCCACACACACACACACACACAAACGTAAATAAAATGTTGGCCAGAAAACGCATCCTTCAATTATCGACCAATTACAAAGACCCTCATCTTGTCAAAAACTCCCAACCCTTGGACTTCACGAAGTCCAAGGTTTGGGAGATGTTACCAAGATGATGGTCATTTTATTCGATCAATGTTTGAAGGACGAGTTTACTGGCCAACATTTTAAATAAGTGCTTGTTTTTTTTGTTTTTTTTTCTTTTTTAACAAAATAGAGTATGGTTTAACAACATTTAGCTTTGGATGGGATGACAGATTATAAAAGTTTCCACCAGACAAAGCGGAAAAGAAATAATATCAAAATATAGTATCCCTCCTCCAAGAGTGCACCATATGAAGACCTAGATGGAAGAATGACAATAGTCACGGTTAACATGAAATTGAAAAACATTTAAAAATATATATATATCATTGAAAGTCCCAATGTCATTCGTAAATAATTTGAAATGATCTCAAATGTTTTGTGTGAAAGAAGGGCCATTTTACTTTTAATAGTTTAAAAATTGGGCAAGATGGATGTATGATAATTTGTTAAAACACTTTTGTCACTTTCACCCTCGGTCACGGACATTGGTCAGTTTTCCATCTGAACGTAGATAAATGTATTTGGCAGGAGGAATCACAGGCTGTCTGAAGCCTGAGAAGCTTTCTCTTAATAAGAAAGGAAGTTGTCATGGATGATAGGAACAATAAATCATTTTTAAAGAATACAATTATGTACTGCAGTGCCAGAAAAAAGGCCACTATCCTTAACAAAGATAATCACTTCGACTGGGATATTTATAGGACAATCGTTTATTTTGGCTTTTTTCACAATTTTAGTCCGATACTTAGTCCATACCAATATCTAATTTAATGTTAGGAGTAAAATGGCACTTTTATGACATGGCGAAGAAATGTAAAGAAATCAGATAAGGTCAGTATGATTATATAATGAATAATTTATGACAAAGATCCCGAGTCATTGGTAAACTTAAATAAATTAGTAAATTAGGGTAGACATTGGACTAATTAAATGAAAGAACAGAACCAGATTAGAAAAGAAATAAGTGAATTGCCCATATGTATCTTTGTGAGCTTAATATGTTGAGGGAAATTGAATTCTAAACGCTCAGGCACCAAAAATAAATAAATAAATAGATAAATAAATAAACAACAACAACAACAAAGAATAAATTTTAAAAATTTTAAAACACCTTGAGAAAAGTCACAGGATGACACTCAATGCCAGTAATTTATCAGCCGATAAAGGGGGAACAGGAAAGCTTAGACCTCACCCTAACATTAACATATGATACAAGTACAAGGTAAAATGAATGGGTCTTAATAATGACAACTAAAACACGAAGGCTTCAGATACTAACTCAAACCCATCAAGACACAGAAATAGAATTAAAGCATACCAATGTCAAATTGATTCCATGGACAGTTATTCAATTTGTACAAAATAATAATAATAATAATAATAATAATAATAATAATAATAATAATAATAATAATAATAATAATAATAATAATAATAATAATAATAATAATAATAATAATAAAAGATAATTATTCTTTATTTCATATCCTTTCGGATTCCATAAAAATTCACTGAACCATTTAACGCGATGTCAAAACAAACCCGTCACGTGATTTAATCGAAAACAGCTAGAAAAGGTCATGTTATCGAGTCAATCATGTGACGCCTTTGTTTATTATCGGACTACAGTCTTTCTTAATTCCACGTGTTACTTTGGACTATGGTCTTTTAGTTCATTTCATCGTGTTTTTTCATCTCGCTCTAGTTTTGGACTACGTAAATTGGATTCAATAGTCTGATGTCACGTCGCCCAGCAACGGCGGCCATCATGGTTCTAAACAAAGAAAATCGGTACTTTTTATTCTTCATGCTGGCTAGAACTTTACATATGTCTTGTGATCAGAATGTGTAAAAGTCAAAACATGATTAGATTTATAATTTTTTTTTCCTCTGGATACGCTTTTATGCTCGTAGGAGAAATATTTCATAATATTCATTGTTCCGATAGTTTAAAGCCAGTTACTAAGTTACCATGCGTCATTACGAGGGAAGTGACGTTCCGACTGTTGAAGCGTATTCCGTTGACCTACTGAAATGAAGCCTCGAGTAGTTGACTTTTGACAGGGAAAGTAATTCAAAAATAACAAAACTGGACTATGGTCGTTTTTTTTTTGTTGGTTTTCTTTTGTCATTTGGCTCTTCGTACATTTTCGATTTTATTACATTTATTGCTTATAGGGGCGGGAAGGGGGGTTGTTTGGGACTTGGGGTTTAACCCTCTCCTTACCAGCCATTTTCAGGATTTTCCCCAAAACTTCACATCCAACTAACACAAAATATATTTTTTATCACTCAGACTCATTAGCAGTAAAGCTCTTGCGATACAAAATGTCCTAGCAAAAGCATTCCCTACAACACACTGTTCATTTTCTTTTATTTCTTTTGATGTACAAAAGAAATTTGAATAAGAAAAATGTTGGTTGTATCGTAATGAAAGTGATAATTTTCCTATAGTTCGTAAGAAGAGGGTTAAATTCCTTATTTATGTTAAATTCTGCGTCGTGCGGCTCTGTATATAGTCTAGATTCACATTTTGCACCAGTTTAAGCCTCTCCAATTCCCAACCCTCTGGAAAAGCCTAATTTTCTGATAAGTGGGTGCATTTTCTCTTCCTCCAGGTGACAGACAGACGGAGTAGTATGCTAGATGTTCACTGTCTAATTATAGCCTTAGGGCTGTGCGTTTCCTTGGCGCATGCTCAGAGTGTCGTCAACACAGGAAGTTCAAAAGGTATGTGCATGATTTATTAATCAGTCTGTGTTGTTGTGAATGTTGTCTAGAATCGCTGGATAGAATTCAATTCATAACTTTATGTCTCCCGTTATTTCCCAGATTTGTTTAGAAACTATATATAGCTTTTATATAGGGCAATATCCACTAAGTGTGCCCAAAGCGCTTTACAAAGGGTCCCTGACCAACAGCAACACTTGTCTCGTAGGACGAGACATGACGCTGTAAGGCGATATTGTCATTTTTCCGACAGAGACAACGCTTTTGACGGCCAGGTACTCATTTTACACCTGAGTGAGGTGAGAGAATGTGAGTAAAGAGTCTTTTCCAAGGACTCATCCATGCGCCGAGCGAGGCTCGAACCCAGGACCTTCCGATCCGAAAGCGAGTGTCATACCACAAGACCACATAGCCGCACAATCTCACTGCTATTTTCCGACAAATCACATGATTCCAATTGGTACTTCATATACGACTAATATTTGGGAAGGGAAAAGAGGCCATGTGGATATGTAAAAATGATTCTAAGGTGCTAAGAATGTGTTTTGTAAAACGTGATGAATAAAAGTGAATATAACATCTTCAAAAACCATGTTCTATGACAAATATAGAAATGCACCAGAAGATGTATGCCGACTTGACATTGTCTGACCTAGATATATGCATTTCTGATACTTAATGCGTGCGGCTATGTGTTCTTGTGGTGTGACTCTCGCTTTCGGGTCGGAAGGTCCTGGGTTAGAGCCTCGCTCAGCGTATAGTTGAGTCCTTGGAAAAGGCTCTTTACTCACATTCTCTCACCGTACTCAAGTGTAAAATCAGTATCTTGTCGTTAACAGCGTTGTTTGTCTCTGTTGGAAAAAAATATATTATCGCCTAACAGGCGTCATGTCTCAATCTACATGTTACGTGTTGCTGTTGTTGAGGTACCCCTTGTAAAGCACTTTCAGTTGGTTTAGTGGATATTGCTCTTTATAAAAGCTCAAGTTTTTTATCTATAAAAAATCCTTTTTATCACTCTCGAAGTTTTCTGTCTTTCTATTTAAGTCTTGGATCAAAAGCTTACTTTTCACTTTTCAGCATTGGGTAAACCACAACATAATATTACCAGCTTGATTCCGTGGATTTAACCTTTTTATTCCATCAAACAATGACAAAAAGACTTTTGGTCAGAAGAATTTCCCTTATATTGGTAGAAAAAAATGACCCCGAATACATCTTAAAATCCGATAGATTACGTTGACAACTCCCCCCACCCCTCCCCTACTCCCAATGAAAAACAAACAACAACAAACAAAAACAAAAATATTGCACACACTAAACAAAGCAAAAGCAAAAACAAACAAAAACAAAACACCCCCCCCCCCAAAAAAAAAAAAGAGAAATAAAACAACAACAAAAAAAACAAACAAACAAATCAAAGCCAACAACAAAAAGTAAAACAGCAAAAACAAAAAAAAAGGCCCCAGAAAACGTCTAACAACCAAAAAAAAATCCAAATGAAAGCAAAGAAAATCAGAACAGCTTCACATTTACAGTGCATCTCATCTGAATAAACACAAAACTCACATTGTGTGAGTTTATTTTTGCCGCAAAGTATAAATCAAATAAATAGTCATGAAATCCTAACATTTCCTGTTTATTAGTTTGGTCGGATCGGATCGAGGACATCAAGACATTGGATGATAGTCTGACTATTCTGTCTTAATGGCTGGCCAACAATTTGCACATTTTTATATTTGCCAAGAGTCCAATGAGCCTCATGAGATCAACCAGCTGACAGCCGAACTCTGGAAAAACATGTATATTTGAAAATTTGGCCAGAAAACTCGCCCTGAAAATATCGATCGATTTAAATGGTTCTCATCTTTGCAAAAACTGTCAAACCTGGGACGTCGCGAAGTCTTCCTGAAGTCCCAGTTTTGGGAGTTTTTGACAAGATGGGGGTCGTTTAAATCGATCGATATTATAAGGACGATTTTTCTGGCCACTATTTTAAATACAAGTTTTCCAGAGTATAGTTGACCGAAAGCAGATTAAGAAATCATTGGACTTTTATTATGGGCTGATAATAACCTAGTCCTTTGCCCTCTTTTGGATCCACAAGGCAAGTGAGGAAAAATTTTGAACCCTAAATAAAAAGTCTCATTGACGTGGGAGTTTTTCCTACTGTCTTTAAAAGTTAAACTGACAGTTGACCTTGACCTCTACCCTCCCTTTCAATACTTACTCTTACTGTGGAAAAACATATATTTAAGATTTATGCCCAACATTTAAATATATATATATATATATATATATATATATATATATATATATATATATATATATATATATTCTTAAGGTCCTACTTTGTGAGTTCCTAACGTGTGTCGGGTGCTGAAGCGATCATGGAAGGCGCGTTGAAACATGTTGGAACTTTTAAACACATGCGTTCAAGAATTCTTTTATTATAATACCCTTTGGTTTTGTTGAAAACATTATTTTACTGTAGTATTATAGCAAAAGAAAATTGAATGGAACCTTCGATTTAATCAATGAAAACAGACGTTTCAAGCTTCCCCTTTATCAGGAAAACAGGATGAATAAAAGACTAAAGACGAACGAGAGATTTGAGAATGACAGTGCTGCTTTGCTTAGTATTTCATTCATCGCGATTTGTTGATAAAAGGGAAACCCGAAACGTCCACTTTATCTGTTATTGATTATCAGATTGAAACATCCATTCAATTTCCTATTGTTATTTAATCAAGCTTCAAGTAACAACCCTTTCATAATTTCTACAGTAGAATAAATAGCAAAAATATCACGAAGCGTTTCGATTTTCATTTATAGATAGTATGCACTTGGCTAATAATCTCACAACATTGCCATCCGGAAGTATAACGGACCAACACACAAAACTATGTGTAACATTGAACGTTTATAGTCTGGTTCATACAGTTTAGTGAGAAGTGCTCATAAAAATGGATGGCAACAAAGCAATAACAAAGACCTGAGTGACGTCATCTTCGTTCTATCAATAGAAAGACGTAGAAATTCAAGAAATCATATTCTGTCTCTCCCACCGTAGCCATCGTTATGTTATAGCCTGACACTGAAATCCAAAAGGACTGGCAGTTTGACGTCATTATTTGGTTTTTGCACCGTCTAGTGAGTTGTCGTTAGTAGAGCTCATGGAAACAAGTTATTTCATTGGTTGAACTATTGAATACAACTCACGATTTGTTTTCTTTTGTGGCAAAAGACTGGCATTTTGACGTCATTTCTTGGTCAGTATCAGGCCATAACTTTACGAAGGCCACGCTCCCACACACATCCGTTTTGACTAAAATAGATTGTGACGAGTAATATTCTATCGGATCGTATGGCATCGTTAAAAGAGTTAAAAACGAATATAAGAGCTGAAGAATAAAATAAAAAATAAAAAAATCTAAAAAAGAACAAAATAACAAACACGGAATATTTCGGGCACAAAACCCTTCTTCAGCTTGGCTCAGCGGTACTATCTTTGCTACGTACCCAAAAGGTACCGAGTTTGATCACCCGCCGCTGCGCTCTGCGCTGTGTGGCCTTGAGCAAGACAAATTACCCTAGCTCAATTTGCGGCACTGCAATGCGGCTGACGCCTGGGTTATTCCAGTCTTCCCTTAGAATAGACCCTAGAGACAAATATCCCCTATGGGATGAATAAAGGGAATTTATGTTATACAGTCAGGGACTAAAAAAACTCCAATGAAATCATAAACACATTACAATAACAAACAAACAGATGGACTGCAGAGAAGTGATCGGCACGTGTCATTATATTCCTTTGGTTACTGCTTTTTGCCGTATCCATCGTTAACTTATATCCTGACAATGACCAAAAAAATGGCGTCAAAATGCCAGTCTTTGGCCACAAAAGAAAACAAATCGTGAGTTGTATTCAATCGTTCAACCAATGGGACCACTTGTTTCCATGAGCACTATTAACGACAACTCATTCGGCGGTGCAAAAACCAAATAATGACGTCAAAATGCCAGTCTTTTTTGGTTTCAGTTTCAGGTTATAACAAAACGATGGCGACGTTTTTACACACCACTTCCACTTTGTTTAAGATCTTTAAAAACATTTAAATGCCTTAAATGTGCGGTTATGTGGTCTAGTGGTATAACACTCGCTTTTGGATCGGATGGTCCTGGGTTCGAGCCTCGCTTGGAGTATAGTTGAGTCCTTGGAGAACTCTCTTTACTCAGATTCTCTCGCCGTACTCAGGTGTAAAATGAGTACCTGACCGTTAACAACGTTGAATCTGTCCGGAAAAATTGTAATATCGTTTAAGAGGCGTCATGTCCTGTCCTACATGCTAAATGTTGCAGTTTGCCAGGGAATCCTTGTAAAGCGCTATATAAAAGCTAAGTTTTTATTTTGAAAGCTTTCATGCAAAGATAGAATTTATTAAAGTTACATAAACAACATTCTTTGTAAATTTGACAATTTTGATTATAAAACCACTCTTTCAAATTATTTAAATATCTAAAACACATATATAAGTGCCATAGTCAATAAACTTTGTACATGTACTATAATTGTCACTATTAATATTTTCTACCTTTATACATTTGAGAGTTTCAACTATTTAATATACAAAATGCAAATAGTATCCAATGTCATGTTACATGATTCACCGTAATCAAATATTATCATGGAAAGCTCTTTGATAATGGTTACAATAATAACTCTTCGATAAATCGTTAACTTCCATAACGTATTATTGTAAAAAAAAAATATTTGGATAAGTTATATTATTGATGAAATCATTGGAGGGAAATGAAACATTAATGTATGCTTTATTATCGTTGTTGCTTTTATGGTTATTTTTGTCATTAATATTTCATTGAACTATGAACTTTGTACATTTATGATTCATGCGATCTTGACCAGTTTTCAATTACCAGTATTCTATGATAGTATTTTTCCATTGATACAATTTTCCTGACATTCAAAGTTGTGTAAAACTGTCTGTGAATGATACAACACAAGTTATATGAGATTCTGTAATTATAAACTACTGTATAAGGCATTTAAAGGATAATTCCTATGAAGCCTTTAGTAAGATAAGATAAGATAAGATAAGATAATCTTGTACTCACTGAGGATTTGAAATTTTGACCTCGTTCCCAATGTGCTCTCCATAGATGACTCAGATCGTAGCCATCGTTAAGTTATAGCCTGACACTGAAACCCAAAAAGACTGGCATTTTGACGGCATTTTTTGGTCATTGTCAGGCTATAAGTTTTTGCACCGCCTCGTAGGTTTGCGTTATTAGAGCTCATGGAAACAAGTGGTCTGATTGGTTGAGCTATTGAATACAACTCACGATTTGTTTTCTTTTGTGGCCAAAGACTGGCATTTTGACAACATTTTTTGGTCATTGTCAGGCTATAAGTTAACGATGGCGACGCTCAGATGCATTAAAAACTCGATCGTG
This sequence comes from Berghia stephanieae, assembly GCF_034508935.2. Lineage (NCBI taxonomy): Eukaryota > Metazoa > Mollusca > Gastropoda > Nudibranchia > Aeolidiidae > Berghia > Berghia stephanieae. Next base: position 22,790,032 of record NC_088370.1, on the reverse strand, counting down.
ATTCCAAAGGTAAAAGTTCACGATTCATATGTCATACCATCCAATGACCTCAAACATGTTATTTCGTATTAATATTTATCCTTCTAATCACCAACAGGTGGACATTTCATCGATATCATTATAGAAGGAACGAAATTGACGTTACTCAGCTCTTTGTTTTAGACAGCCAAAGGGGGATAGCGTGGCTCAGCGGTACGGTCTTTGTTTCGTATCCGAAACGTACCGAGTTCGATCACTCGCCGCTGCGCTGAGTGACCTTAAGCAAGTCATCTCTCGCCCTAGCTCAATTTGCGGCGCTGCACTGCGGCTGACGCCTGTGTTATTTCAGTCCTCCCTTGGAATAGACCCTAAAGACAAATTTCCCAAATGGGATGAATAAAGGGAATTTTTATATTTTATTTTTTAATGATCAGTCCTCACTAAATTACATCAATCAGATTTTTTTTTAAAGTTTAAGATTACGCATAGTTTTGTATATAGGTACGTTACTTCCGACTGGCGGGTGTTGTGAGTATTTTACTAAAACGTATAGCATCAATATTTGACCTTAAGGACTTTAATTGTGGCAAGGATATCAATACGCCTTAAAAACCACCTTTATTAAAACCGGATTCGTACCGAGGAAAAATGTTCCCTGACTTACTATACAGTTTTTTTTGGTGCGTTTTTATTTGTTTACAAAGAAATCTTCCAGTATTTATTTCGATTATGCAATAATAATATCGGGTTTTCCCCAGTACGAGAGGGGTGTAATAATATTATACGATTCTTACACTTTTGCTTTTTGGAATTCAGGACGTGTTTCCCAAACGCTGCGAGTGGGCGTTAGGAACAAAGTTCGAATTCCAAAACGCTAGTGTGTAAGAAATCTTTTATTCTACCCCTCAATCGATTCCGATGTCGTTATCTCAGAAAAAATGACATTTTCAAAAACATTCATATGATATTTCTTTTTAAAGAATTTGATTTTAGTGAAATTTACGCTCGACGCGTGATAATCTGACGTGACAAACTATTATTGTAAACATGATATCATTACGCGTTGCTATAATTTAGGGAGAGAAGTGGAATAAAAGTACTTTCTTCATGGAGTATAAACTCTTGATGCTACGAGAACTGTGCCCTCCATTCTTACAAAAACCGGTATTCTATGTTGTCGTTGTAATTGTTTATTTCTCTAAGAAAGAGACAGATCTTGTTGAGATGGCCTGGGACAAACCAGGTTACAAGTCCCTGTGTTTGCCGAGTCAACATCCCAGTCAAACAGTTCGTCCTCGTCTTTGCTCTATTCTCTATAGCAATTGTCATCAGTCATTTTGCTTCTTTCTATACAAAATGCGGTTGTGTTTTATTTGTTAGCTGTTTTTTGTTTACTGTTTGTGGTTCGGGCCATGTGGTCTAGTGGTATGGCACTCGTGCCTTCGGATCGGAACGTCCACGGTTCGAGTCCCGCTCTAAGTGGCGCATGGTTACGTCCTTTGAAAAAGCTCGTTACTCATTTCTCTCACCGTACTCAGGTGTAAAATGAGTACATGGACGTTAAAAGCTATGTCTGGACAGAAGAAAAGTCGCAGTATCGCCGAACAGGCGTCATGTCTTATTCTACATGTTGCGTGTTGCTGTTGGCCAGAGACCCTTTGTAACTTGAGCTTTTTTGTTAAATAGCTCAATACCCACTAAGCGTGCTCAAAGTACTTTACAAGGGGTCCCTGACCAACAGCAACATTTAGAACGTGACATGACGCCTGTTAGGCGATATTACATTTTTTTGGACAAAGACAACGCTTTTAACGGCCTGGCACTCGTTTTACACCTGAGTACGGTGAGAGAGTGTAAGTAAAGAGCCTTCTTCAAGGACTCAACTATGCGCCGAGCGAGGCTCGAACCCAGAACCTCCCGATCCGAAAGCGATTGTCATACCACTATAATACCACATAGCCGCACGTAAGAGCTATAAAGCACATTGGGCACATTTAGTGGATATTACGTTCTTAAAATTCTCTCAATGTCATATATCTTTAGCAATTGTCACGTGTCATTTTGCTTCTTTCTCCTACAAGTTGTTTTGTTTTATTCGCGTGTTGTATTTTGTTTATTTTTTGTTGTTTTCTCTTGAATTCACTAAGAAAAAAATCCCGCGTTTTAACGGATAAGAGTAAATTTTCAATTTTCAATTTAGTTTTATACGTTGCTTTCTGACAATGACTTAGGACAGGTCTAGTTGGTGGGGGAACTTCTTCATGATTTGTTGTCAGGCGATGTGTGGCACTATTTTGTGTTGCGCATTTCATATAAAATGAACACCGTGGATATGATTATCAATTGTGAGATTAATAAAATAAAAATAAAAAAAAATTGAGCTTTTATATAGCGCAATTTCCACCAAACGTGCTCAAAGCGCGTTACAGGGGATTTCTGGCCAACAGCAACATTCAACATTTAGGACGGGGCATGAAGCCTGTTAGGCGATATTACAATTTTTTTCGGACAGAGACAACCCTGTTAACGGCCAGGTACTCATTTTACACCTGAGTACGATGAGAGAATGTGAGTAAAGACTCTTCTCTAAGGACTCAATTATGCCCCGAGCAAGGCTGGAACCCAGGACCCGAAAGCAAAGTGTCATACCACAAGACCGCATAGCGCACAATTCCAATTCCATATTAATAATGTGGTTTGCTGATATCCATAACTGGGCATTGCCTTTGGGAAAGTAGGTCATGTTGTTTTGAAAATTAAGGCCTTATTTAATAATTTTGTGACACACACACACAGCAGGACGTAAGTCTTTTAACCCTCTCCTTACCAGCCGTTTTCAGAATTATCCCCAAAACCTCACACCCACCCAACACAAAAACAGACATTTCCTACTCAAACAGAAAAGCACCAAGTACATTCTATACAAAATATTGTTCGAAAATATAAGCTCCGATACAGAATGTCAAGTTTTTATTGCTATAGCAAAAAGAAATGAAATCTGGATGAGAAAAGTGACGGTTGCATCGTAACAAATTTGACGATTTTCCAATAGGTGGTAAGGAGAGGGTTTAAGACCTACAACTAATGTTTGCTGTTGAGGTACCCCGATATCGGCTAGATCGACGATTTTCTCGTTGGTGTTGTGTTTTTTTACCACCTTGATTCACTATAGACGTCAATGTTTATGGAAACTAACCATCTCCCTGGATCAATCTAGACGACTAATATTTACTTTAATTGAGGGTAAAGGAGTGTAGAAAATTGAGTCGTGTAAAACTAAAACTGGATTTTAAAAACTAAAATGAACTGAACACCACGTGTACAATCTACGTGCATAGAAAAAAAAAACCCTGATATAGATGCAGTACATAAATTTCACAATTTGCAGAACAAAACTCTGAAGTCAGGTCTGATCAGCCCCCCCCCCCCCCCACCAAAAAAAAAAGAAGTTTGCTCTTAATTTACAAAAGTCGCGGGAGTTAATCTTAGTATATCAATCTGTAAAAAGATAATTTTATAATTTTTTGATGTGTTAGTGATTCTGTGTTCGTAGGCAACAATTAAACATTGGCGGTGGAGAACAATATTGGACCCCTCCCCTATTTAACCAGCTAACTGCCGAACTCTGGGAAAACTTGATATTAAAAATATTAGCCAGAAAACTCGTACTTCAAATATTGATCCATATTAAATGACCTTCATTTTGACAAATACTCTCAATCATGGGACGTCTCGAATTTAACTGGTTAAAATTTAAAAAAAAAGAATATATGAGAAAACTCTTATTTGATTAAAAAAAACTGGTTCCATATCAATGATATTTCACAACGACTTTGTGGTCCAATGGCATGATATACTCTTTCCGGCTTCTAGGTTACGAGTTCGAGTTATATGACTGAAGCAATATTGAGTTCTTAGAGATTTTTTCTCACAGTTTTTGACCATATCAAAATATCAAAATTACAAAAAAATAAAAAATAAATAAATCAAAGTTTTATATAGCGCAATATCCACTAAACGTGCTCAAACCGCTTTCCTAGGGGTCCGCAGCCAACAGCATTAATTAACATGTAGGAAGAGACATGACGCTTTTAGACGTTATTACATATTTTCCGACAGACAACATTGTTAGCAGCCAGGAACTCATTTTACACCTGAGTATGGTGAGAGAATATGAGTAAAGAGCCTATTCCAAAGACCCAATATGCGTTGCAAATAGAGCGGAACTTGAACCCAGAACCTTCCGATCCGAAGGCGAGTGTCGTACAATTGTACCACAAAGATACATTACCGATAACACCACTGTCTTAGCAAAATAAACAAACAAAAACAAAACAAATACTACGGGATTAGTGTTGTTGTTGTTTGTTTAGGCACTTTTAATCCACATTTAGCGTATACAAACGTACGTCCAGATATCTTGAACATGAAACAACAAATCATTGGAAAAGCAAGCCTAAGGCAATAACAACCTTGATTCCTATAGATTATGGAGAGGATCATGAATTATGTGGTCTGATTCCATTCAGTTCTTTCCCATTGATTGATGATATTATTTATTATATGATTTATGTGTATAGAGTGTACCACGTGATTGATAATTAGTCTACATCGCCTCTGGTCATACCTTGGATAGATACAAGCTTTTCCTTGGAATTTTAGATGATTGTATTTTTACCTGTCATTAAAACCGTTTTCTAAGTTCGTAGCTTCATGTTACGATAATCAGTAATTGCTCATTAGGAAATAATAATAAATCAAGAACAAAAATGCCGAGGTCAAATATTTATTTCTTTAGTTGTATCGAATTGAATGCTAAGACTACATTTTTCAAAAAAATAATTGAATTACCTTCCATTCTCTCTTTCTCTCTCTCTCTCTCTCTCTCTCTCTCTCTCTCTCTCTCTCTCTCTCCTCTTTATGTAGGATATGGAGTAAATTAATTTAAAAAAGGCATCAGCTATGAATTGCTCCCTTTTCAGTCCCTCTTCGAATTGTGCTAAATCAAACATTTTTTAACCAGTAAACAGCCCAGATCTGGAGAGACGCGTATTTACAAATTTGTCCAGAAAACTCGTCCTTCAAATATCAATCGATTCAGGTGACTCTCATCTTGACAAAAACTCTCAAACCTGTAGCTCATGAGCGCTAGAGAGAAAGGGAGTTTGGCAGGATGTTCCTGATGCAATATTATTGTTATATTATAACAGTGTGCAAGGACGACATTAGACCTACATGCATATAAACCAGAAAGAGTGAGGGAAAGTGCAATATGTTTAAAAATTAACACTTTAAATAGGACAGGGGGTGGATTTAAATCTGCAGGATATACCCGTCATCGTTTATAACTACCTTTTTTTTAACTACCCAGACATGTCCGGTTTATTAAAACACACGTTTAAAAATACCGCCGATTTTATGAGTACATCGTTTCGTAAAGACGATAAACCAGATTGGACATTGAAGGAACAACAAAATGACTGGACATCTAGCAAGCTCTCGGAAACACGGAGTTTCCGGCCGTACTGACATTTACCAAAATACTGCATATTGTTCGTGGATAGTTCAGTAGCGGTAAGAATGTCAGTCGATAAATAAATGATTCAGATGAGGCAAAAGCCCATTAAAAAGACATCAAGGTGGTTAAATGACCACTATTACTAAACAGCAGCATTTGAGTTGAGATTACCAGGTGATGTACTGGCTACTGTATGGAAACCAACCATACGTTGAGTAGAGCCTCGTACATGTCCAGTATGTACTATTGGTCCCAAAGGGCCATTTTAAAAGGACACCGGAAGTGGGAACTAACTTTAGATTGCGGGGGGGGGGGGGGTGTAAACAAATTACATCAGTATCAAAAACATGTTGTCTTTATTGTATACATGTCATATTGAGAGAATCGTTTTTTTTTCTGTCAGACGCATAAACAGTCGGCCAGATTAGAGGATCTACATTCATTGAATTGTTGTGGACGTTAAGTCGATATTCGAGTCGATGCCTACCCATCATTGTGTCTCATCTGGTCCAATATTCAAGCAGCCATACTCTTGATTTGTAATAATATACGATTTTTGACTGATATTGGTAATATTTTTTAGCCAAAAGCAAATATACCAAGTGGTTGGTTGAGGTCTAAAGGTGATTTTAGTTTGGGACGATGGGTTATTCTGTTTTGGCCGGAAATCGAATTATGTATATCAATTAATACTTTTCTCAGAAAAACTCAAATCCTATTAGAGAATGTTGAGATTTCATGGAATGTCATTTTATCATTTACCTTAGAAATTGTGTAATATGTTTTTGATTAATGAAACAAATGACATAAAAATATAGATTTTAATGATCGTCAAATATACTATGTACATAGTGTCATTGTTGTATTAGTAAACAGCATCGATATTGATTTGTTTTGAAATGAAGAAGAACACTATCGATAGTGATCATTTCAAACTCATTTGTTTCTTTAGCTTCTATATTGCCAAAGGCTATAGAGTATACTCCGTTTGCAGGCACGAATTAATCATTTTTGCCCAATGAAAATTTAAATCATGACTTTAAAATATGTGTTGAAGAATGTGTAATCTATTTTAGTATGTCAATATTGGGTCATCAGTAGTTTCTTTAAAGGTCACGAATTAAATAAAGCTTCTCGCACTTCAATACCAATGGGTCCGATATTACAACACACCGTTATACAAGTCAGTGTTCATACGGTGTCTTTCCAACGTTATACAAGTCAGTGTTCATACGGTGTCTTCATAGAAACGTTATACAAGTCAGTGTTCATACGGTGTCTTAATAGAAACGTTATACAAGTCAGTGTTCGTACGGTGTCTTCATAGAAACGTTATACAAGTTAGTGTTCTCACGGTGTCTTCATAAAAACGTTATACACGTCAGTGTTCGTACGGTGTCTTCATAGAAACGTTATACAAGTTAGTGTTCTCACGGTGTCTTCATAAAAACGTTATACACGTCAGTGTTCATACGGTGTCTTCATAGAAACGTTATACAAGTCAGTGTTCATACGGTGTCTTAATAGAAACGTTATACAAGTTAGTGTTCTCACGGTGTCTCATAAAACGTTATACACGTCAGTGTTCATACGGTGTCTTCATAGAAACGTTATACAAGTCAGTGTTC
>NC_088370.1:22750407-22775407 GCF_034508935.2 Berghia stephanieae | reverse complement strand
TTTAAATAATCCATCTTATTTTGAACAGAACGTTTGATTAAAAGAAACTTGAGTGTTTATAATATAGCCAAATATCAACTGAAGGCGCTCAAAGGACTTTACAAGAGGTCCCTAGCCAACAGCATCATTTAGTAAACAGGACGCCCCATGGCGCCTGTCAGATGATATTACATTTTTTTTCTGTTAGACAGAGATAACGTGTAACCGACTAAGTACTCCTTTTACCCCTGAGTACGTAGAGAGAATGGGAATAAAGAGCCTTTTCCAAGGCCCCGACTATGCGCCGCTTAGATCGAGAGTCGAACCCTGGACTTTCCGAACCTAAAGCTAGTGTCATACCACTGGAACACAAAGCGGCACTTCAACCCTTAAATTATATTTTATCTTCTTCTTCTTCTTCTTCTTCTTCTTCTTCTTCTTCTTCTTCTTCTTCTTCTTCTTCTTCTTCTTCTTCTTCTTCTTCTTCTTCTTCTTCTTCTTCTTTCAACTTATCCCACAATTTGCAGGGTTGCCATAATGAATGCAACATCATGCATCTCGATTCAACGCAGCCTCTTCCTCCAGGCCCAGTTCTTTCATATCATCCTTTACCTTATCCCACCATCTAGTCTTTGGGCGTACCTCTTTCCTCTTTCCCGCTATTTGTAAGTCCAAAACGTTCCCTCCCACGTACTCTCTCTCTCTCTCTCTCTCTCTCTCTCTCTCTCTCTCTCTCTCTTCTTCTTCTTCTTCTTCTTCTTCTTCTTCTTCTTCTTCTTCTTCTTCTTCTTCTTCGTCTTGTGGAAACCGCCAATATTGTCGAGGATCACTCCACAGTTTGTAGGGTTTTACATTTTAAACTTGCTAAAACTCTGCACATAATACTAATTAAAAAAAAAAAAAAAAAAAAAAAAAAAAAAAAAAAAAAAACCCACATAGATTAAAAAGTTGTGAACTCTAGGAATCGCGTGAAGGCATGTTGACAACCGTTTTCAGCCACTTCAGCTGGGAGGCTATTCAATAGTCGGGCAGTGGAAGGGAAAAACGAATACATGTGGGCGTCTGTTTTTGATGTTGGGATGGTTACTCTTGCTGTGTGTCCCCTCGTATTTCTTAGGCCGATATCTTTGATGTTTGGAAGTTTAAGGCACGAAGTTTTGTAGTAGATCTCTCGCTCTCTCTCTCTCTCTCTCTCTCTCTCTCTCTCTCTCTCTCTCTCTCTCTCTCTCTCATTCTCTCGTCTCTTTACATGACCGAACTATTTCATCTATCTTAAATTATATTCTATATCCAATTTTAAACACGTGGTTCTTGTGATTGCCTGGCTATGGGCACCAATGCTGCCTTTGATATACCTCGAATCGATAGGTCACGTACCAGTCACTCAATCTTGTAAAGCGCTTTGTGCACGTTTAATGGATAATGCGCTATATAAAAACTCATTACTTATATGCCTTATAATCCATACAGATATATTGATAGCAATAAAATCATCTATAGATAGAACGAAATTGACGTCACTCAACTCTTTAGCAACCCGTTTTTATGAGTAGTTATCACTAAATTGTATTAATCAGACTATGGATAGTATGCGCTTGGCTGAGAAGCTCAAAACATTGCTATCCGGAAGTATAACGTACAAACACAGAAAACTATGTGTAACCTTGAACGTTTAAAGTCTGATTAAAACAGTTTAGTGAGAATTGCTCATAAACGTGGATGGCAAAGGCAATAATAAAGACCAGAGTGGTGTCATCTTCGTTCTATCTGTTACACATAAGTGTGTCGGTACGTTATATACGGCAAGCTGATGTTGCGATTTGTAAAAAATTAAAGCAATGGAAGAAATGATCACAATTAATTGGATTCAATAGTCTGATGTCACGTCGCACAGCAACGATGGACATCGTGGTTCTAAACAAAGAAAATCTGTACTTTCTATTCTTCATGCTGGCTAGAACATTTTATATGTCTTGTGATCAGAATGTGTAAAAGTCAAAACATGATCAAATTTATGATTTTTTTTTTCCTCTGGATACACTGTTATGCTCGTCGGAGAAATATTTCATGAGGGCGTCCGCCATTATTGTTCCGATAGTTTAGAGCCAATTACTAAGTTATCATGCGTCATTAGGAGGGAAGTGGCGTTACGACTGTTGAAGCGCATTCTAGCTATATATATATGTATATATATATATATATATATATATATATATATATACATATATATATATATACATACATTATCCCGTGCGTGCTACTGTCATGATGTACAATTCTAATGTTCTGGGTTGTATAAATGAAAACACGGCAAAACATCTAAGGAATTAATTAGTAATTGTGCAACAACCATACAAGCTGCATTATTCATTTTTATGATTAATTAGCTCAAGTCAAATCAAGTATACAAATATTCATAATAATACATAACATGGTTTGATAGAATCGGATCGAATTGCATGATAATGTATTGTGAAACGGACTATACAGCCCTACTCTGGAAAAAACCATATTAAAAATTTTGGCTAGAAAACTCGTCCTTCAAATATCGATCGATTTAAATGACCCTCATCCTGGCAAAAACTCTCAAACCTGGGACTTCGCGAAGTCCCCGTTTTGAGAGTTTTTGCCAAGAGGAGGGTCATTTAAATCGATCGATATTTGAAGGACGAGTTTTCTGGCCAAATTTATTAATATAGTTTTTTTTTCAGAGTGCGTTAGTATCGCAGAGGCATGTCACTAGACAATTAATTGATGGTTCGAGCGTTACTAAGCATTAACCAATCAGATTACTTCCTGCTATTTAGCGTTGCTTACCTATTTATTTCCAGTCAACTGGCAAATATTTCTTAACCCTCTCCCATAAAAAAAAAAATCGTCACATTCATTACGATACAATCAACAATTTTCTCATTCTAATTTCTTTTGTATATCACAGAATTTAAAGAAAAGTTTTTGTTATAGCTATAAAGTCTCGAGACTTTGTTGTAGAGCTTATCTTGCTGAAGGATAATATAATAATGATAATAATAATAATAATCATAATCATAATAATAATAATAATAATAATAATAATAATAATAATAATAATAATAATAATAATAATAATAATAGATCTTTATTGTCCATAAATATGGCAATTTGTCATTTAGTTACACTTGATATAATGTTATATGATAACTATAACATTGAACAGATAGTTCACTCCTATTTATTTTCTCTCTCTCTCTCTCTCTCTCTCTCTCTCTCTCTCTCTCTCTCTCTCTCTTCCTCTCTTATTATATATAATATGTACATGTTGCTGTTTTTGTTTAAGTGAGAAGGTGACGTTTTGGGGGAACTTCTGAAAGCAGCTGGTAAGGGGAGTTCTAATTGATGATTCGTCCGTGTTGATAAGCATCGGTCTATTAGAATATTTCATAACTATTCATTGGACTAGTTTTAGTAATTAAAATTTACAATAATCGACTGAAGTCAAAGTGATACTAATGCTGCTAGAAGCTGTGAACTATAAAAAGTAATAAACAAAAATGATATAACAGCTTCAAAAAAGAACAAAAAATACGAAAACACGGAACGTTTCGGGCTCAAAACCCTTCTTCAGTCAATAATATAATACAATTGAATATCTCTGTCGTCTATCTGGCATTTAGTAATTTATTTATGTCTTGATTGTTTTTTTTGCTGTTGGCTGAAGAAGGGTTTTGAGTCCGGAACGTTGTGCTCAAATGTGCTCAAAGCGCTTTACAAAGGGTCCCTGACCAACAGCAACACGAAACGTGTAAAACGTGACATAACGCCTGTTAGGCGACATTACAATTTATTTCCAACAGAGACAACGCTGTTGACGGCAAGGTACTCATTTTACACCTCAGTACGGTGAGAGAATGTGAGTAAAGAGTCTTTTCCAAGGACTCAACTATGCGCCGAACGAGGCTCGAACGCAGGACCTACCGATCTGAAAGCGAGTATCATACCACAAGACCACATAGCCTCACGATTACGGAGGAACGATCAATGAAACCCCAACAACATCAACTGTAGTTTCACGTCAAGCTCTTTCTATCTAAAATATATATCAGCTACTCAGCGTGGCGGTGAGGGAATGGAATATTATTGTGATTAGTTCTCTCACTCAGAATATTGGATTTCGTTCGCATGACAAACTACAGGTGTTCGTTCTTCAGTTGAAGGATCGTTCGTTTCACTCGGTTGAAACGAATGGTTGAAGAATTTCTTTGAATTCCTGTCGTCTGTCTGCGTACAGATGGAATGTTTCCAAATAATTATTGTTCGAAAATAAACTTTTTTTTTCTTCACATGTTGTTCAGCATGCTTGATGAGCATCATCACGGCAACGGTTTGTCATGTCGGAATGCGAGTCAATCATACACCGTTCCATTATTTGAAACGTTTTAGGTGAAAACAAAATATCGAAAGAAAACAAAAAAATATAATCTTTTCACGTGAGACGAATGAACTAACTTAACCCTCTCCTTGCCAACTACAGGAAAATCGTCACATTCGTTACGATACAACCAACATTTTTCTTATTCAAATTTCTATTGTACATCATAAAATTTAAAGAAAGTGAACAATGTGTAGTAGAGCATGTTTTGCTAAAGAAATTATTTATCGCAAGAACTTATATCTACTGCTATTGTGTTTGAATGATAAAAAATATATTGTTGTGTTAGTTGGGTGTGAAGTTTTGGTGAAAATCATGAAAATGGCTGGTAAGGAGAGAGAGTTAAAGAAATAAATGATAATAAAAATAGACATCCTTCCATTCATCTACATGGAGAAATACGTATATAGGGTATTCTATGGCAATGGGAGTTTGATATATATCCCAGTCGTTATTGGATTTGTGCGGCCAGGTGGAAAAGTAGTAATGACACTCGCATTCTGATCAAACGGTCCAAGGTTCCAGTCCCGCTCTGAGTGGTACATAGTTACTATCTTTGGAAAAGGCTCTTCACTCAAATGATTTCATCGTATTTATGTTTAAAATGAGTACCTGGTCTTTGACAGCGTTGTCTCTGTTTGAAAAAATAAATAATAATATCGGCTTACAGGAGTAATTCCTCGACTTAGATGTTAATTTTAGCTTAAGGCTAGGGGTTACTTGTATAGCGCATTGAGCACGTTTAGTGGATGTTGCTCTATATAAACATGATCTATTTTGTAAATGTTAGCCACAGTGCAGCGCAACAAAAAGTCTTGTTCATAGAACTTTTTAAAACTATCATATATTTATATTAGTAAAAACAACAGGGTATTTAGTGGTGTTTTGATCTCTGTAGCCCTTAATGGTTATGATATGATATGCTATATTAGAAAAGTCTCGTCCATAGAATAGTCTCCTCTTTAGAAACGTCTCGTCCATAGAATAGTCTCCTCTTTAGAAACGTCTCGTCCATAGAATAGTCTCCTCTTTAGAAACGTCTCGTCCATAGAATAGTCTCCTCTTTAGAAACGCCTCGTCCATAGAATAGTCTCCTCTTTAGAAAAGTCTCGTCCATAGGTCGTCCATAGAAAAGTCTCGATCACAGAAAAATCTCGTTCATAGAAAGTTTCGTTCATAGAAAAGTCTCGTTCATAGAAAAGTCTCGTTCATAGAAACGTCTCGTCCATAGAAACGTCTCGATCATAGAAAAGTCTAGTTCACAAAAAAAAAAGTCTCGTTCATAGAAAAGTCTCGTTCATAGAAAATTCTAGCTCACAGAAACGTTTCGTTCACAGAAAAGTCTCGTTCATAGAAACGTCTCGTTCATAGAAACGTCTCGTCCATAGAAAAGTCTCGTTCATAGAAAAGTCTCGTTCATAGAAAAGTCTAGCTCACAGAAAAGTCTCGGTCATAGAAAAGTCTCGTCAATAGAAAGGTCTCGTCCATAGAAAAGTCTCGTACATAGAAACATCGTTCAGAGAAACGTCTCGTTCATAGAAACGTCTCGTTCATAGAAATGTCTCGTTCATAGAAGCGTCTCGTTCATAGAAACGTCTCGTTCATAGAAAAGTCTAGTTCACAGAAAAGTCTCGTTTATAGAAAAGTCTCGTTCACAGGAAAGTCTCGTTCATAGAAAAGTCTCGTTCATAGGAAAGTCTCGTTCATAGAAAATCCCATTTATAGGAAAGTCTCGTTTATATGTTTAAAACTAAACCCATCACGAATGTCCTTTTGAATCCTTGTTGTTCCTGATTGTAGGATCATAAATTAAGTTTTTCGAGCTCAAATGGTTGAATTGCCCCACTAAAGTCGCAGAGCTTCGGGGTAAAACACGTGGTGAAGTGAGCGACAGGGACAGGAGAAAGCTCCGGATATAATATAGATAGGAAAAGACCGATAGTGACAGCAAGACAGACAAGAGACAGAAAGACCGATGAAACAGGTGACGGCAACTCAAAGCATCCTATGTCGGAACGAAAGAGATACAGAGAGTAAATAACCTTTCAGTCTGGGGTTAAAGTTTTGCGATAAAACAGAAAGTCCAGTTTTCATGGCTGTAGTGTTCTCTTAGTAAAAACAATTCAAACACTATTTACATCACGATAAAAACTGATCACATGCCTTCATAATTTTGATAGATGGTTTGATAAATTGATTAGATGGTTGAAAAAGAGTTGAAAGAAAAATAACATATAACAAACGGAGTGTATTTGGCTGTAGAATATAGATTGGTGAGTGAACAGGTCGATAGGGATGTATGTTGTAGGGTGTCTTTATGTGATGGGTGTTTGTGTTTGTAATAGAAAAGGGGGGGGGGGGTGAGATGGAGAGAGAGAGAGATAGAGAGAGAGAGAGAAGAGAGAGGCATAGATAGAGAGAGAGGGGGGGGAGAGAGAGATGGAGAGAGAGAGAGAGACAAAGAGAGGGAGACAGATAGACAAAGAGGGAGAGACAGATAGGTACCTAGAGAGATTTGGACCGAGAGAGAGAGAGAAAGAGAGAGATAAAGGATCAAGGAAGCATGCTAAGGAGAGTAAAGCTAATTGTTTCTAATTATAAAACTATTGGCAGATACGACAGACAATAGAATTCCATTTCAATACGTAATTGAGTAACAATGACCAACTATTTCAATTTAATAGAGTATCTCTATCTCTCTCTCTCTCTCTCTCTCTCTCTCTCTCTCTCTCTCTCTATTATTTTCAGTGTTTTAAAACATAAATTTCTTTCATGGTTTTATTGTTGTCCTGATACCAATCTAATGTCTGTAGAGAAAAGATCTCCAGTATCCCATAGTAGCGAATTGAATGGACAAGACCGACTAATTGCTCAATCCCATTGTACTGATCTAAACGGTTCAAGCTCTCTTCTCCTGTTTTGTCCATACGACGATTTCAATTTGTAATCTACTGAACAAAGGCACTTCAAACGATCAAGATGATAGTCCTTCTTTTGAATTCCTTTGTTCCCTATTGGAGGATCATTAATTTTATTTCTGCAGCTCAAAAAATTGCAAATTAGTATCTATTTGGGAAGGACGAAAGGAGGGGGGGGGGTTGGTTGATGGGTAGGGCTGTAGAGAGAGTAGGAGAAGTAAAAAAAGGAAGAAAAAAAAGAAAGAGAGAGAGAGAGAGAGAGAGAGAGAGAGAGAGAGAGAGAGAGAGAGAGAGGGGTCTTTAGTCGAAAACATATTTATCTAGAATCGGAATACTGCCGTACTCTGGTAAAACCCATATTTAAAAAATTGGCAAGAAAACTCGTCCTTCTAATAGCGATCGATTTAAATGACACTCATCTTGGCAAAAACATAAGATAGATAGATAGATAGAGAGAGAGAGAGAGAGAGAGAGAGAGAGAGAGAGAGGAAGAGAGAGAGAGAGAGGGAGAGAAGGGGGGGGGAGAGACATGCATATAGAGAAATGGACAAAGAGAGACGAGGAGAGAACGTAACTATAACGACAAATATTCTTCAAATTGTGTTGTCATTGAGCCTTGAGTTTGTGTATAGCGCAATATCCACTAAACGTGCTCAAAGCGCTTTACACGAAACAATACGCCTGTTAGGCCATAGTGCATTTTTTTGACAGAGACAACGCGGTTACGGACCACAGACTCGATTTACAACTGAGTACTGAGAGAGAATGTGAGTAAAGAGCCTTTTCCAACGACTCAACTACGCGCTGAGTAAGGCTCGAACCCAGGACCTTCCGATCCAAAAACGAAGGTCATACCATACCACATTGTACAAAAGAAATGTAAATGAGAAAGCTGTTGGTTGTATTGATGCCAAATGTGACGATTTCATTGTAGTTTGGAAGGAGAGGGTTAGGCAAAGAACACATTCTGGCTGATGCCCTGTCTGCTGTTGTAAAACCCCAGTTCAAGGGCCGAAGAAACTGAAGAAAATATCTTTTGAGAAAAGCAATGACAAAAAAGCAAAATGTCAACAATGCGCTTTATAAACTTCTTTATTTACGATGAGAATTATGAAGCGACTATGTGGTCTAGTGGTATGACACTCGCTTTCGGATCGAAAGGTCCTTGGTTCGAGCCTCGCTCGGCGCATAGTTGAGTCCTTGGAAAATGCTCCTTTCTTACATTCTCTCACCGTACTCAGGTGTTAAATGAGTGCCTGACCGTTAATATAGTTGTCTCTGTCCGAAAAAACTTGTAATGTCGCCTAACAGGCGCCATGTCCCGTTCTAAATGATAAGTGTTGCTGTTGTCCACTGTGAAGCTCTTTGCGAACGTTTAGTGAATATTGCGCTATATAAAAGCTCAATTGTTTTGAAGCATGGATTGATAGCGCCAGACAAACTGTCAGTTTTCTAAACAGGATATTTAGTGTCGTCGATTTGCTTCATTTAGGGAACGACGTGGAAGTGCAGACATGTGAGTGTGAGATGGAATGGCTGAAATGGGTCTGGAATGTACAATGACTTCTCCAGATCGTACGATGGGTTTGCCAGCTATTACTGATTGGCCAGAGACACGGAAATTACTATTGACGCTGATAAAACACGTATAATATTTGGCAAGATAATTGGAATTATATAAAACATATAAGTAATAATAATAATAATAATAAATAATAATAATAATAATAATAATAATAATAATAATAATAATAATAGTAATAATAATAATAATAATAATAATAATAATAATAATAATAATAATATAATATAATAATAATAATAATAATAATAATAATAATAATAATAATAATAATGATGATGAAATAATAATAATAATAATAATAATAATAATAATAATAATAATAATAATAATAATAATAATAATAATAATAATAATGAGTGAAGTGGCCAAGTGGTTAAGGCATTGCACTGTGATCGAGCCCCGCTTCAGGCACTTTCGTTTTTTTCCTTGAGCAAGATTATTAACCCCCAATTTGCTCACTTGGACAACATGGGTGATTCCTGTTGACATCAGACATTTTGTTTGACGAGTTATCTATATTCATTCTAGAAATGCCTAGGCAACGATGTCTTATGACATCGTGGCGCAAAAGGCATAATTAAAAAAATAAATAATAATAATAATAATAATAATGATGATGATGATGATGATGATGATGATGATGATGATCATGATGATGATGATTATAATAATAAGTTGGTAAGACGTAAAAATACAAAAATATTTTATACAAAATATCAACGTACATTGACCCAATTTCATTTCCTGTTGAATTGGATAAGAATTGAAGATCCCTTCCGGCTTGTAGCAAAAATACAACAGACCTTCTATGACGCATGTTGCAGGAATAATCAAAGAATTGTAAAGGGCGCTGAACATGGTGAAGGTATGGTGTCAATTCAGAAAAAAATGTTTGTATTTTGCTGGTAACCCTGTTTGGATGTTAATAAAGATATGCGGCTATGTGGTCTAGTGGTATGACACTCGTTTCGGATCGGAAGGTCCTGGGTTCGTGCCTCGCTCGGCGTATAGTTGAGTCCTTGGAAAAGGCTCTTTACTCACATTCTCTCACCGTACTCAGGTGAAAAATGAGTACATGACCGTTAACAGCGTGTTTCTGTCCAGAAAAAAAATGCTAATATCGCCTAAAAGGCGTTATGTCTCGTCCTGAATATCAAGTGTTGCAGTTGACCAGGGACCCTTAGTGAAGCGCTTTGAGCACTTTTACTGGATATTGCGCTATTTAAAATCTCAATTAAAAAATTAAAAAAAATATAATGATAACAATATAAAGAATAGTAATTTAAAGTATTCAGGTCAGAGTGTTCAACGGAAGAAACAATCACGAAGATTTCCAGAGTAAAAGTTAACATTTCTTAGCGTGGATGTCCGTTTTGTGTTATTATTTATTTACTTTATTTCAGTACTGCTGATAACCGATTTCCCTAACCAGCCAATTTCCACAATGATAGAATTTGATCTCACGCAATGAAAAAACGCATATTTCAAATATTTGGTTTCAAAATCTTACTACATAAATCAAGATTTCCGTGCTTCTCAACTTCCCTAAAAGATTTCAACATTTTAAGTCCTTTATATAAAGCGATACGAAGCTGCTAGAAGCTGTGGACTGTAAAAAGTAATAAACAAAAAATATTTATGTTTTGAGCTTGAGCTTTTTTTATGAAGCGCAATATCTACTAAATTTATGTGCTCAAAGCGCTTTACAAGGGGTCCCTGGTCAACAGCATGATTTAACATGTAGGACGGGACATGACGCCTCTAAGGCGATATTACAATTTTTCGGACAAAGACAGCGCTGTTAACGGCCATGTACTCATTTTACACCCGAGTACGGTGAGGCATGTGAGTAAAGAGCCTTTTCCAAGGACTCAACTATGCGCCGAGCGCGATGCTCGAACCCGGGACCTTCCGATCCGAAAGCGAGTGTCATACCACTAGACCACATAGCCGCATTGTTTTTTGTGTTGTTGTTGACTGAAGAAGGGTGTTGAGTCCGAAACGTTGGCAATCGGTATTTGTATTTTGTTCTTGTTTGAAGCTGTTTTATTCATTTTTGTTTTAAAAAATTATTTAGAATTGAATGCCATGTAAATCGATCGATGTTTGAAGTACAATTGTCCGGTCCAAATTCCAGAAGCGGAGATTTGTCAACAACAAAAAAAAAGGAATACCTACCTGGAATCTGATACGAGGCACGTGATAGGCATCATCCAACCTGCCACCTGTCCGATATCAGTAGGGCGTATAGTGTTGTGGACGGAGTCCATTGACTGCTTGCTAAAGTGAGCAAATCATTAACTTTAACTCTTTCGCGGTTAACTTACTGTTAACTTTCTAAATCATAATTGGATACAATAGTGTGATGTCACGTCGCCCAGCATCGGCGGCCATCGTGGTTCTAATCAAAGAAAATCGGTACTTATTATTCTTCATGCTGGCATGAACTTTTCATAATAATATGTCTTGTGATCAGAATGTGTAAAAGTCAAAACATGATCAGATTTATAATGTTTTTTTTTTTCCTCTGGATACGCTTTTATGCTCGTCGGAGAAATATTTCATAAGGGCGTCCACCATTGTTCCGGTAGTTTAGAGCCAGTTACTAAGTTACCATGCGTCACTACGAGGGAAGTGACGTTACGACTGTTGAAGCGTATTTATCTAGTTGGTGGATAGCGTTGATTGTAGAGCATCCCTCTCGTGGCCAGGATTCTGTAACAGTCGAGCCCCATCTCCACAACAAATAATTATTCATATTTAAATTAGTGCGGCTATGTGATCTTGTAGTATGACACTCACTTTCGGATCGGAAGGTCTTGTGTTCGAGCCTTGCTCGGCGCATAGTTGAGTCCTTGGAAAAGACTCTTTACTCACATTTTCTCACCGTACTCAGGTGTAAAATGAGAACCTGGCCGTTAACAACGTTGTCTTTGTCCGAAAAAATTATAATATCGCCTAACAGGCGTCTTGTCCCGTCCTACATGTTAAGTGTTGCTGTTGACCAGGGACCCCGTGTAAAGCGCTTTGAGCACGTTTAGTGGATATTGCGCTATATAAAAGATCAATATTTTTTTTAAAAGCTCAATTATTCATTATTGTCTTCTGGCACATCCCTGCTCACTTCATTCCTTACTATCATCAACATACGTGCTTGCTCTACTCAATTTTCTGAAATATAATGTTATGTCTTGTTAGATCACCACACCCAACTGTTTTCTCAAAGACCCAAGTCATAGTCGGATTCTCATCGCAATTCATGTTTTATTGGCAACGACGATGGCATCCACATATAAATAAATAACAATGTGAAATTGAATAACGCTTCAATTTAATATACGAAAACAGATAAAACAGACGTTTCGGGTTTTCCCTTTATCAACATCAACAAAACAGGATGATTGAAACAGTACAGACGAATGAGATAATGTGATAGTGGCGTTGGTAAGATGAATAAACAAAAACATTGATGATCAATGTTTTTGTTTATTCATCTTAACAATGCCACTATCACATTGTCTCATTCGTCTGTTGTGTTTCATTCATTCTATTTTGTTGATAAAGGGGAAAACCTGAAACGTCTATTTTATCTGTTTTTCTTATATTAAATTGAAGCGTACATTCAATTTCACATTGTTATCTATTTCTTCGAGCATCAACATTACCCAGTATTCATATAAATCAAGTAATTCCATCATTTCATCATGTCAGACAGATGTTCAACCAGTCTCAGTGCATGCCATAATATAAAGCAAACTTTTCATTATAGATACACGGAACAAAACTTGTGTTAGGCATGCCATTAGACCAGCAAAACCTTAGTGATGTTTTGAGTTTTAGATACAACCTGTGTTTTCTTCAAGAAGGATGTGTATCTACTGTCGTGTAGTATCTGACATTAACATTGCACATTCGCAATCCTACTTGTTATCCATCCCGTCAAGCTTGTATCAAGATTGAATTCACAAGATGGTTAAAATTTAGATCGGAAAAAGTGAGTTAAAAAAGTGCCAATGAAAGCCAAAAGAAAAATATAAGTTAAAAAAACCCTTCCAAAAAAAAAAAAAGAAAAGAAATAAAAAGACCGGGGATCGAACCTCTGACCTCTTGATTATCGGTGTTAGATCAGGATTAGGAAAGTAAAATTTAGTCAATTTAAAGAACAAAACCCCGGTCTTCTCAATGCCTTTTTTTGAAACTCAAATTTCACATGTTCAGCTTTAAGATTCCACCGGGTGCAACCCGAAATAATACCGTTTTGGGAGGATAGGACTCCACAAGGAAATGGAAACCGAGGTAGACCTGGGGAAGAACTGCAAGTACAAGCAACGCTCCTCAGCCTCACAGCCGATCCTTCCAAGGACCAAGATTATTGTCAATCACTTGTTGTTGCGTCAAGCATCCACATGGCGCATAGAGTATTAAAGAGATAGAAGAAAGTGAGGATTGGGCATATTTGTATGTAAATAAAATAAAATAAAATTCCCTTTATTCATCCCATAGGGGAAATTTGTCTTTAGGGTCTATTCAAAAGGAAGACTGGGATAACCCAGGCGTCAGCCGCAGTGCAGCGCCGCAAATTGAGCTAAGGCGAGGTTACATGCTCAAGGCCACACAGCGGCGGGTGATCGAACTCAATACCTTTCGGGTAGGAAGCAAAGACCGTACCGTTGAGCCACGCTGGTTATGGTATAACCGTACCTCGTATGCAAAGGTTTAAATTTTAGACAAAGCACATCACTGACATGACAATAATGGATATGAGGCAAGCAGCTATTCTTGATCTCACGGCATGTCATTGGTCATGGTGTATCTATTCAGGTAGATCTAATCACCATTTCATTCAATGCCTCATTGCAAATATCCAGGGGAACATCGTTATTCCGCCACCGTTATTCCGCGGACCTCGCTTATCTTTCAGAGAGATAACACCAATGGCGCTGGAGTTTGTAGCATCAAGGGAAAATCGCTTTGGATATGAAATTGTAATATCGCCTAAAAGGCGTCATGTCCCGTCCTACATGTTGAATGTTGCTGTTGACCAGGGACCCCTTGTAAAGCGCTTTGAGCACATTTAGTTGATATTGTTCTATATAAAGTTCAATTATTTTTTTTTTTATGACGCTAGTTCATAGCAATCTAGAGAGTATGAAGGATCGCACAATACCTGCTCGATAGATATTAGATCAGAATAAAAAATCAACTTCGTCACTGGTCAACATTATACATGTGTCCCCATTGCTGGTTAGGCACGTATATATCAGTGAGAGCTTTGGACCTCAATCGTAGGGTAGGGTCTTCCAGAGTTTGGGGCCATAATATTGAAAAGAGCGATCACCAAAAGATTTTATCTTACTTTTTGGTACAAATAATAAAGTGGTGTCACGTGATGATCGAAGTCTTCTGATTCGAGGCTTAAGGTTTATGAGTTCAGAAAGATAAAGAGAGGCTAAATTATTGAAGCATTTGAAAACTAATAAAGCGATTTTATAACCTATTCTATAGCAGATAGGTAGCCAGGAATCTTTTTTGATAGAATATTATGCGGGCTGATGAATTTTGTACCCGTTGTCGTTTACCAGTTAAATTCAGTGGAAGACCTGACAAAAGTCCTGGACTTAATTTTTTTTTTAATAAAAAAATTGAGCTTTTTTAAAGGGCAACGTTCACTAAAAGTGCTCAAAGCGCTTTACAAGGGGTCCCTGGCCAACAACAACATACAACATGTAAGACGGGACATGACATGACGCCTGTTAGGCGATGTTACAATTTTTCTTCGGGCAGAGACAACGTTGTCAACTGCCAGGTACTCATTTTACACCTGAGTACGGTGAGAGAATGTGAGTAAAAAGCCTTTTCTAAGGACTCAACTATGTACCGAGCGAGGCTCGATCCAAGGACCTTCCGATCCGAAAGCGAGTGTCATACCACAAGACCACATAGCCGCATATTAAAATATTATGCATTATATAAACCTGCATTGACAAATTTCAAAGAATAGTCTCTGTACAGGAAAACTATAAATGCCAGTATGAAGTCAATGACAACGATGATGGATGAGGTTCATAGAGTAGAAATAAGTTAAGTGTCAACACCTGGTCTGTCAAAATCATTACTATTTCTTGATGGATTGGGAAAGTACTGTGATCGTAACAGTGGGAGTTTTCAGAATTGTAAAGGGTTTTAAAATTATATTAAAATATTAAATCAACGTATAATATATTAATTTGGTTCATCTATATTGCGCTTTAGCATCATATCTTCCTCCCCCCCCCCCCCCCCAATTAAACAGGCAATGTTATCTTTAAAAAAAACGTATTTCACACATTACAGATCGCATGCTTGGAGTCCACATGCTATACTTGTGTGTGTGTGTGTGTGTGTGTGTGTGTATATATATATGTATACACACATACACATATATATATATATATATATATATATATGTGAGTGTGTGTGTATATACATATGTATACACACATACACACACACATATATATGTGTGTGTGTGTGTGTGTGTGTGTGTGTATTTCACTCGTATACAAAAGCAGTAGGTTTATGCTGTATACATATCATTTTTCAGCGGTTCAAACTTTACAACACAAAAATAATTTCAATAACTATTTTTTCAAATTTTGTGAAGTAATAAAGAAAATGAGAATGAGAAAAATGTGGTTGAATCGTGACGAATGTGACAATTCTCCTTCGGTTAGTAAGGATAGAGTGACCCTCGACGCATAGTTGAGCCCTTGGAAAAGGTTCTTTACTCACATTCTCTCACCGTACTCAGGTGTAAAATGTGTACCTGGCCGTTAACAGAGTTGTCTTTGTCCGAAAAATTGTAATATCGCCTAACAGGCGTCATGTCCCGTCCTAACGTTATGTTAAATGTTGCTGTTGACCAGGTACCCCTTATAAAGCGCTTTGAGCACATTTAGTGGACATTGCGCTATATAAAGCTAAAAAAAAAGCTCAACCACAGTACCAGCCAGTCATTTATAAATTTTTTTTTTTTAATTTTGGCTGAGGGAACACAGATGGTTTTGGTGTTTTGAAGGTTGTTTGTTTACCGATGATTTGCGTTCATGTGAAAAGAACGGAATGTTTGAATAATTGAAAAGGTTTAACAAATCAACGTTAGAGGCAACGAAGTGTTACTACTCACTTTCTGCATTGTTGATGCTATATTATGTTTATTGTGCTGCTTTGTCGGAATTATGGTATGATACTCGCTTTCAGACCAATTGGTCCCTAGTTCGAATCCCGATGTGAGCATCGCGCGCAAAGTTTGGTTTTGGAAAAACTTTTTACTAACATTCTCTCTCTCTCTCTCTCTCTCTCTCTCTCTCTCTCTCTCTCTCTCTCTCTCTCCCCCCCCCCCCTACCCACATAGGTGTAAAAAGTGTACCTGATAGGTAACAAAACAACATTGTCATCATTCAAACGCCACTACAACATTAACGCATTCGTCTGTAGTGTTCCATTCTTCCTGTATTGTTGAATAAGGAGAAATCCGAGACGTCCATTTTATCCGTTTTACGTATATTAAATTAAAACTTACATTCAATTTCACATTGTATTTTATCTCTATAAAAAAAACCCAACACCAATCATAACAGCATCATAATAAACTGAAATGGCTCCTTATGATATGCCACGTCTCACGTGATAAGTGTTGCTGCTGTCTTGGTACTTATATAAATCCGTAACAAATGCGTACATATCGATGAATAAAAGTCTTGACTCTTAAGTTATCTACCACATGGAGCCGGAGTTAATCCCGGTTTATATGACTTTAAACGACGAATAAATAACATTTGCGTGATACCCTTTGGATAGGACCCAAGTCGTACTTTAACGGTCATCAAATTTATACCATCGTTTTTTCTACACTCCCCACATTCCTCTACCTCCTCTTACAAGCTCTCTCTCTCTCTCTCTCTCTCTCTCTCTCTCTCTCTCTATCTATCTATCTATCTATCTATCTATCTATCTCTATCTCTCTTTCTCCATTTCTCTCAATCTCTCTCTCATTCTTTCTCTCCCTCTCTCTCCCTCTCTCTCTCTTTCTCTCTCGTTCTCTCTCTCTTTCTTTCTTTTTCTCTCTATCTTTCTCTCTTCTCCCTCCCTCTCTCTTTCTATCTCTCTCTATCTTTCTTTCTTTTTTTCTTTCTTTCTTTTTTTCTCCCTTCTTTACCTATTCTCTATGTTCTATTTCCTCATTTCATTGTAGAACAACACAATATACAAATGCAGTGTTATAGTTATACAATTTCAAGGCAATCAGGTAGACAGGACAAAATAGCTTAACGTTCACAGACGAGTACCAGAACGGGTATAAAAACAGACGTGGAAATATGACGATTATGATTATGTTAACATATGTAACGACCGCGCGTTTTATTTCAACAGGAATAAAGTTTGAAACAAGTCAGCTATTATTGACCGAATACTTCAAAGGGTTTGAGTTACTGTAACACCCGTGAAATAAGGCTCGCATACCATAATGAAAGATTGACTATTAAATTCAAGGACGGAGAGAATGAAAGAAAGAAAGAAAGAGGGAGGGAGAGGAGAGAGAGAGAGAGAGAGAGAGAGAGAGAGAGAGAGAGGGGTAGGGATATATATATATATATATAATATATATATATAATATATATATATATAGAGAGAGAGAGAGAGAGAGAGAGAGAGAGGGAGAGAGAGAGAGAGAGAGAGAGAGAGAGAGAGATGGTTAGATAGATAAATAAATGGGTAGGTAGACAGAGAGAGAGAGAGAGAGAGAGAGAGAGAGAGAGAGAGAGAGAGAGAGAGAGAGGGGGAGATAAGTAGATAGATAGATATATAGATAGGTTGGAGTTAGAGCCCTTTTGTCAGAGTTCGACAGAATAGTGAGATAAATAATGAGATGAATCAATGATTGTAAAACTAATCTAAATTAGCTGTTAAGAAAACTGAGCTTTATTTAGCGCAGTATCCACTAAATGTGCTCAAAGCGCTTTACAGGCCAACAGGACGGGACATGCCGCCTGCTAGGTGATATTACAATTTTTCGGACAAAGACGCCCCTGTTAACGACCAGGTACTCATTTTACACCTGAGTACGGTGAGAGAATATGAGTAAAGAGCCTTTTCCAAGGACTCAACTATGCGCCGAGCGCGAGGCTCGAACCCAGGACCTTCCGATCCGTAAGTGAGTGTCATACCACTAGACCACATGGCCGCACAAAGCTGTTAAAGGTTCTCGTCCAGTGGTATGAATCAATGTTTTTAACCTGAAAGTCCGTGGTTCAAGTCCTGCTGAGAAAACTTAAGGTTAAGTCCTTGGAAAAGGCTCTTTACTCACATTCACCGACCTCTGGTGTAAAATGAGTTTCTACCTGACCTGTACCAGCGTTACATCCGTCAGAAATTGAGAGAGCGGTAGGGGAATTGCTACTTCTTCCAGTATTACAATTCAATTATATCTTTTATATTCCATTATTTTCTAGTAAGTTCCTGTTCCTTCACAGATTGACCTCTCTTATCATTCCGATCACACCCCTGGGACTCCCTACCCACTACCCGCGCCACGCTAACGTTTCATTCATACTCCAACCACCATTGAGTACAGACGATACAAGATTTATTTTAGACAAAAAAACATTAGATTTATTCCTGTGTAATACTAAAAATAGTTACAAATGTTTACCCCGTGCCCCATTAGGTTTATCTGACCACTGCATGCTCTTGCTACTCCCCACCTACCGCCCTGTTTTTAAACGTGTAAAACCAGTAAAGAAAAGTGTACAGATCTGGAACGGAAGTGTGTGTGTGAAGATTTGCGTGGTTGTTTTGAATGCACTGACTGGAATGTTTTCATCGAATCATGTGATAGTGTGGATGAGCTGAATGACTGTGTGAGTGAGTATTTAAAATTTTGTGAACAGCTAGTGTGTTGTAAAAAAGAAATAAAATATTATCCTAACAACAAGCCTTGGATAACAAAAGATCTAAAACTTTTATTGAACCAAAAGAAAACTCTCTTTACTAGTGGAAATAAAAAAGATCTGAAAACAAAACAAAAAGAGATAAAGAGGGTAATATCTAGTTGTAGAGACAAGTACAAAACTAAAATTGAAAAATGCTTTTCTTTTGGGGATATACGGGACACGTGGCGGGGGCTTAAAACTGCTGTTAACTATAATCCAAAGCCCACGATTATATCAGAAGATATTGAAATTAAAACTCTAAATAAATTTTATTCACGTTTTGACACAGCAAACAAATTTGATATTGAAAAACATAAATTAGACATGGCTTTGGAAGATGAAATGACTATTGAGGTCAGTGAAGAAGAAACGAGATTCGTATTTTCGAAACTAAACAAGAGGAAGGCTGCTGGGCCGGATGGATTGAAAGGAAAATTATTAAAAGAATGTGCCCATCAACTGTCCCCCATCTATACACATATTTTTAACTGGTCCCTCCAATGCGTTTCGATCCCTGAAATTTGGAAAACTTCAAAAATTATTCCTGTTCCAAAAAAAGAAAAACTTGAATCTATGAACGATCTCAGACCTGTTGCACTGACTTCAATAGTCATGAAATCTTTAGAAAAACTTGTTCTTGTTAAAATTAGGAACCAGTTTATGCCATTGAGTGATAGTCATCAATTTGCTTACAAACCAGGACGTGGCGTAGAGGATGCCATTTTGCTGTTTACAAACAACATCTACAGGCATCTAGATCACGCTAAGAGCTATTGCAGATTGCTTTTCGCAGATTTTTCTTCAGCGTTCAATACAATGCAACCTCAGTTGGTTGTTCAAAAATTGACTAGTCTGCATTTAAACAAGTATATAATTGCTTGGTGCTCGAATTTCTTACGGAGAGAGCACAATATGTTCAATTAGGACAAAACATATCTTCCTGTATAACTACAAATACTGGTGCTCCTCAAGGTTGTGTATTGTCCCCTGTATTATTCACAATATACACGAATGACTGTAGAAGTCGAAACCTGAGTGTACCTTTGATAAAGTTTGCAGACGGCACCGCTCTTCAAGGCCTCATAACAAATGGCAACGAAGTGGCTTATAGGCAAGAAATTGATAGATTTGTGTCTTGGTGTGATGCCCACTACCTAGAGCTTAACATAAGCAAGACAAAGGAGCTAGTGATTGACTTTAGGAGAGTGAAGGAACCGATAGAACCGTTAAAATTAAAGGACCAATTAATCCAGCGAGTTCCTCACTACAAATACCTTGGTGTAACAATTGATGACAGGCTCAAATGGGATGAACACTTGAAAATAATTAGGCATAAGATGTGCAGACGTACATATTTTTTATCAAAACTCTCTCAGTTTAGAGTAGATAAAACCCTCTGCACATTATTTTATAGAGCAGTAATCGAAAGTGTTTTGTCATTTTGTATAACAGCTTGGGGAGGCAATTGCTTAGCAGTGGAAAGGAACAAAATAAATTCAAATATTAAAAAATCTATTAAACGCTATATAAATGATGTTGACGATGCAGATCTTTTATACGAGAAATTTTGTATAAATAAAATAACTAAAATATTAAATGACCAGTATCATCCACTAAGACCATCAGTTATTATGTCAGAAAGAAGTGGTCGCCCTTTCTCTATTTCAACGAAAACAGAGAGACACCGAAAATCTTTTCTGCCGTCCAGTATTAGGCTTTATAACAACAAGCAATAATCATTTTATATAATTATTTCGCATTTTTACTTTCAAAAAATGTAAATATTAAATTATTAATTTATTTGTTTTGCAATCTTTTCAATTTTTAATTTATAGTGACAGTTTTGACTATTTTACAGTGTTGAAATTATTCATATTATAAAGCGCAGCTCTGGTTATGGAGCTACTCCTTTTTCATATATACATCCTATTTCCATTGTATTTTTATCTTATTAGCTAAATTATAACACGTCTGTACAAAAAATTTCCTTTTTGGGATGCAATAAAGTATTATTATTATTATCATTATTATTATTTAGTGCACTTTATTTTATTTGTTTTCCACATTAATTCGTTTATTGTTGTGCTAACGAGGGGTTTGTACCTGAAACGTCCATTGTCTATATTGTTCACATCCGAAGCCTCCCCATTTTCAGTCTTTCGTTTGTCTCCGTAAAAAATATAATATGTTTAAAGGTGTTTTAGAGCGTCACATGGCTGTTGGTCTTAACAAAGTCAATCCCTGATCTCCCATTCGTCTGATGTGTTTCATTCATCGTGGCTTCATTGATAACATTGACGGTTCTATTACACTACCACTACCTACTGTTATTTTTGTATTATAACAGCAACATCTATATTATGACAATGACACATTGTAAAGCATTAGTGTACACATTCGTGTATAAATAACAATGTGAAATTGAATGTAACCTTCAATTTAATAAACGAAAACAGATAATGTGGACGTTTCGAATGTCCCCTTTATCAACAAAACAGGAGGTATGAAACACTACAGATGAATGAGATAACGAGTAGTAGTGTTTCATTCATCCTGTTTTGTTCATAAAGTGGAAACCCGAAACGTCCATATTATCTGTTTTTGTTTATTAAATTGAAGCTTAAATTCGATTTCACATTGTTATATATTTCTTCGAGAAGCGATATTTTACATTAGTGTAAATTGCGCTATATAAAAGCTCAGCTTTACGTAAATTATCACAACACCATCGGCTCTCGATTCCGTAGTAACTTCAGCTCACTGGTTGGGTGGACAATCTGTGACCCTTCAGAGTGAGAAAGAAATAACATTGACGTAAAAGGGGGGCTTGCATGACAATAAGAAACACTTTTGACCAGGAGACTGTAACGAATTGGATTCAGTAGTCTGATGTCACGCGCCCGGCAACGGCGGCCATCTTGGTTCTAAACAAAGAAAATCATTATTTTTATTCCTCATGCTGGCTAGAACTTTTCATTCCCTTTTCATATGCCGTGTGATCAGAATGTGTAAAAGTCAAAACATGATCAAATTGATGGGTTTTTTTTTTCCTCTGGATACGCGTTTAAGCTCGCCGGAGAAATATTTCATACGGCGTCCGCCATTGTTCCGATAGTTTAGAGCAAGTGTTACTAAGTTACCATACGTCATTAGGAATGAAGTGACGTTCCGACTATTGAAGACTATTGTCACCGTGATGCAATCAGTACATGACTCGTACTGGGTCAATCGGTTCTCGACAAATGTCTGCTTGAGATTTTTTTAAATGTTGACATTGTGTCACATGACATTTCAAAATCAGTGAAGCACGTTGCGAATTGAATGAAATTTGTTGAACAATCATGAAAGTGGGCAGGCAGTACGACAAATAATTTATTGTCATAAACATAAAAAATGTATTGAATAGAAGTAGAAATGATCGAAATGGAGTAAGATAGCGCTGGAAATGTGACAATTAAATACAACATGGCACAGAAAAGCTGTAAGTGGCAGTTAATAATGGCGAATAGAGGGAGCTGGCACAGGGCTACTCTCTGCAGTAAAATATTGCTTCATACAGCAAACATTTGGCACTGCTCTTGGGCTTTTTCACATGAATTTTTTTACATTTTTGTCTACAGTAATTTTCCTGATTTAAATTGCTTACAAAGGAAGATTATTTCTCAGGAAATTGAATATTACTTTAAAAGAGTCAAAAAGAAAATGTTAAACGACAGGACGAATAAGATGTGATGCAATCACATAATAGTAACATGAATCATAAAGAGGGCACCTTCAACAACAAGATTCAAATCGAGAAGACCTTTCCACCCAAAAAAATGGCAGAATTCAGTGTGGAGGATTCAATAACGCCAGGAAATACTGGATCTCCTCAAATCGCCTCTTAACTGGACATGGCAGAACTTCATCAAATATGTGCAGATGGAAACTTGGGAAAAGTGATACCTGCCAGAAATGTCAGGCAGCCCCAGAGACCAGCGATCACATCGTCCTCCGCTGTCCAGTCACTAAACTAGAAGGTGGCTACCAAACCGTCCTTAGGGCGGAGGAAGACTTCAGAAGCTGGGTTGACGAAATAAATTTGGAGGTGTAGCCATACGCTACTACTACAATAGTAACATAATATATAGGTATTTCAAGTAAAGTCGCGTGGGTGTTAGAACGCCGGCATTGTGATTCTAGAATTCATGGGTTTTATCGGAATCGCATTTTGCTTTTATGTCATTTGTATTGGGAGACAGAAAAAAAATGGAAAACAGAAATGAACAGTTTTCGTGGTTGACGCAATGAGCGATCTCTTGGGACATCATCAAAACTTTACTACTGTACTTAATCACATAATAACAAGAGATGAAGTGAGTAGGAAAGTTCCAGAAGACAATAGAGAATAAAAATTTCGCGGCGTTGATGTGGGTTTGAACCCGCGACCTTACTGGTACGGTCTTCTGGCACTTTCCTACTCACTTCATCTCTTGTTGTTATCAACATAAGTGCCTGCTCCTCTCACTTTTTCTGAATTAATTAATCACATAATGCAGTAGCCTGTAACTTGTATTGGATTGGTATCTGTTGTCGCTCGTGTTCTTGCTGCTGATTTTGTTGTTATTCTGGCGTACTCTGAATATACATGTGTGGATAATTTGGGCTAGAAAACTCGTCCTTCAATAATAATCGATGGATTAAAAGTAGTGCGGGGCGGTCCTTGGCAAGCTTAAGGACCACGGTCCTACGGTCCTTGGGAAATGAAGACCGCAAGGACCGGTCCTAGGACCGGTCCTTTTCGACATTGAACATTCCTGAGAGACTGTTGGAAATTCGAACCGGTTTGACCTTTGAGACCGTGGGATCGTTCATTCTTGAACCGTTAAAGACCGCTACACGATGAAAACCGTGGTCTACAGGAGTAAAACACACGGAGTAGTCACACTCATATAAAATTTAACCTAATTAGAGAAGAGGGGAGATGCCTTCTTTATTTGTTCACCGTACTTCATTGTTACTTCGATAATTTAATAAAATTTGAAATTTATCCCCATTAACGGAGATAATGGCATCGCCCAAGGCGTTGATTGAGTTGTTCGTGGCGTTGATACACACACGCAACTCCTACCCCCCCCCCCCCCCCCCCCCCCACACACACACATTAGAGGGCAGCGAGCATTGAAGAGTAAGAGAGAGACGTGAAGTTATAATAAGAGGGGGTGGATGAGGTAATAAGAGGGGTCGATGGTGACTTTTCGCCAGATCTAACAAACTCAGCTACCCATTCATTGCTGAGTAGACAGGGATTCAGAAAAAACTCGACTGCACCCGGGATCGATCTCTGGCCCTTTGCGTATAAAGAGAGTGCTCTATCAACTGAGCTATCGGGGTCCCCAAATATTCTATTGGGCTTTTTTTAAAATTCAGACGTTATAACTTGGATTTTTGGAAGGAAGAAACTAATGAGACTCATATTATTTGATTAGTAAAAACACCAAACGAAATTTTAATATTATTGTATTATTTTAAATGACAACACTGCGATAGAAAGGAGTGGTGACAAGAGATGGACAAAAGAAAACAAAAAATCGGATTTGCTACTTGCTAGGTTCGACACACACACACACACACACACACACACACACACACATCTTTAGTAGTCACAAACATTTCAAACAATAACCCATTAGAGAAGAGGGGTCATGCCTTCATCATAGATCATTGTCATTGCGATCATTATGGTGTAGTAAATTTTGAAATTTACCCCGTATAATGGAATCGTCCAAGGCGTGCGCCTCCGGTTCCCCCCATCTCACACACGAAAGGGCGGTTTGCGGAGTGGAGGGAGGTGGTCGTCTGCCTCTATGGTCGTCTGTGTCGTTTAGTGTATGGCAAAGGGGGGTGGGTGCGATTATTTAAGTGGGATGGGTGGTGATTGGTGGAAGATAGGCTACCGAGGCAACGAATCGCTGGGGAAGTAGTAGGCTATGGCGCGAGACCGTTGAAAGGTGATAAAAAGTGAGGACCGCCGCCGGTCTTCCCCTATGGGACCGGTCTCCGGTTCACAGCTAAAAGACCGTGGGACCGCCTGTCCAGACCGGTCTTCGGCGCGGCACTAATTAAAAGGACTCTCATTTTGGAAAAAAAACTCTCAAAC
>NC_088370.1:22717907-22745407 GCF_034508935.2 Berghia stephanieae | reverse complement strand
TATAATAATGAAGTCCCCAAAGGCTGTGCAATTGAAGCTGCATTGAGAGTGCCTCATCAGAGGAAAGAAAACTGCAAGAAGCTGCTGTAACCTTGAGACATTTGATTCTGGATTCTTTCAAAGATCATTCACAAATGCCTTGCCCCCCCCCCCCCCCCCCCCACATCAGAGTATTTGCTATCTGCTCAAGACCAACTTCCTTCTGCTCTGATCAAATTTTTTACTACACTCCTATCCAAGCAAGGTGCAGGACATATGAGTAGTAGGTCTGAAAGACTTGTACGTTCCATGGCCCAAGGTGTTTGATATAATGTCACTTGTGGACAATGGAAAATGCCTAAACATTTACTTCTGGGGATGACTGTGAGGCATTTGACTGGAAGTTTTCAGATTATAAACATCCTTAACCGCTTTGGACATTGCGCATCCCACTCTACTCTTTTGGAACTGGAGACTGCAATGTGCGATAGTGTTGTTGAATGCTCCACAAATCTTCCTTCTGCAGCATTGGCACATCCAAAAATCACCCATTTTGCTGGGATAATTTCGATCTCACAGAGGAGACCACTGATGGGTCTGGCACCACACACTCTACTAATGGCATCATGATCCAAGAAATAAAAGAAGGAAACTTGGAAAGAAAAATAGAGCAACAAAATGTCACGACTGGAAAAACAAAGAAAAGGTCAGCAACTTTCAAACCCATCCAAATTCAGCCTTGCTTTGCAACTGGAAGAGCAGAACATTCTCTGACTATTTCCACAACAACAGTAGAAAACAATCAAGAAAGACAGCTGTACCAAGATAATTTTCTGTGGGTGTTCTGTAGGATGAAGTTGAATTCAGACGGAGAACGTTTCCCTGGCTGGAAAGGTTGGCTTTCATCAACAACTCCAAACCCCAAAATGAAAATGAAACCAACATGCCTTCAATTGCTGAATATATGCCTGTCATCAATGCTCCCATAACTGAAGCAGCTACAGTACAGAAGGTGCTACAACTATCTTTAGAGGCAACACAAGAGCTTGGTCAGCCATATACATTTGTAACATTTGACCTTGCTGTAGCAAAGAAAGCTTACGATATTGTCTGGCAAAACCCACAGCTTTACAAAACAGTCATTATTCACCTGGGTGTCTTTCACACCATAATGTCATATCTTGGTGCCCTGGGAAAGCTCCAAAATGGATCTGGTTTTGAAGAAATTTTGACTGAAGCAGGGCTATGTGCACATGGTTCTATGGATAGGGTTATGAGTGGAAAGAACTACAACAGGGCTATACGAGTGCATGTGTCTGTTTTGGAGGCTCTAGAGAGACTTCTGCTTGCAAAATTTGAGCAGGACACGGATTCAAAACTCAGTAAAGACCTCATGTCTTACATAAAGGAATTCAACGAAGGAATTTCAAGCCATACAGCTAATAAAATTCTCCAGTCAACTGTGTATGCTGAGTTATTTTCCCAGTATGAAGCCTTCAAAGAGAGTGTCCGCTCAGGAAAGTACGGAAAAACTGCACAATACTGGATCCAATACATGGACAGAGTTTGGCTTCTCCTCCAGTTTCTGTGAGCTACAAAGACAAACAACTTTCTTCTTCATATATCTTGTTTAAAAGAACTGTGCCCACTGCTTTTTACCATGAATCACCACAATTATGCCAAGTATATCAGTGTATATTTTGTGTCACTAGCCAACCTGATTCATTCCCACCCAGGGGGCAGAAGAAATGTTACAAGATAATGGATTTAGTGTCTCCAGATCAAGGACGCCTGCTAGAAGAATAGCAGTTGATATGACCATTGAACAAACAATAAACAAACATGCAAAGACAAAAGGAGGTATTGTTGGGTTCAGCAAGAGTCTTCCAAGATATTACCGTTGGAGTGTAACAAGACACAATCGAGCAGAATATGTATCAGCAACCCAAAGAATGATCAGCAACAACAACTGTATGGATATAGACACCCACAAAGAATTGAGCCTTGCAGAAAAAAAGACAAAGTGAAAAGCGAGTGCAAAAGATCCTCCAGGCATTTTCAGCATTTATCAATCCCTTTGAAGTTGAAGATGGTCTGGCCAGTCAAGCTTCAGGAATGAAAGTGCAAGAGGATGTTGCTGATGACCTGCTAGCCGTGGAAAAAACAGGAAAAAGATTGTTTGAAAGTTTTGTTGAAAACAGACTGAAGGAAAAGACTGTAGAATTTCACAAGCCATTAGAAAGGAACAAGACCAAGACATTTGCATCATTGAGGAAAG
The DNA here is from genome assembly GCF_034508935.2 of Berghia stephanieae. Taxonomy (NCBI): domain Eukaryota; kingdom Metazoa; phylum Mollusca; class Gastropoda; order Nudibranchia; family Aeolidiidae; genus Berghia; species Berghia stephanieae. Next base: position 22,743,150 of record NC_088370.1, on the reverse strand, counting down.
TGGTTACAGTGAAAAAAGACATGAACGTGGTCAAAATCAAGGCACAAAGAAATTTATTTGGCCAGCTTCTTGTTTTGTCTCAAGAGCACAGTGTTGATCTTCAAAAAGTTCTTCAATATCCTCTAACACCTACTCCATGGTCGCTGGCTTCATCAGATGGTTTACCTCTGAAGACCAACAAAGCAACTCTTTTGCACAAGCTCACGCCTGACAATTCATTAATGTTCGAGGATTATGCAAAAAAAAAAAAAACAAACACCGTTTTCATTGTTGATGGCAATGCACTGTTACAAACTCTGTCAGCAATCCCAAATACATTTGGTGAAGTAGCCAAACTTACATTTTCCTCCTTACCACAAGCAGCTTGTGTACACTTTGTGACTGATACTTACATAGAAGATTCAATCAAAGGTTGTGAGAGATTGAGGAGATGATCTTCTGAAGATAATGCATACTTGTTAAGAGGATCTGAAACAACAGTGCCCAGACGTTGGAAATCATTTCTCAGCTGCGTTGATAACAAAAGATCCCTTATCAGGTTTCTCCTCAAGGAATGGGAAAGTAACGAATATGCAAAGAAATTGAGAAACAGGGAAATCTTCTTTGTCTGTGAAGAGAGATGCGCCTTACTTTACAGTGACACGGATGAATTTACCACAGCTGTACCTTGTCTAGATCTCTACTCATCACAGGAAGAGGCAGACACACGAATTATACTGCACTGTCAATATGCTTCCCGCCAACCAAACTGTGAAACAATTGTTGTCAGATCACCAGACACGGATGTCTTCTTACTTCTCCTTTCATTCTCAGAGACAATTGGAAAGACCCTGATTTTTGATACTGGCTGTAGCAACAACAGGCGACAAATCAATGTCTCTCAGATTGCAAAGACTTTGTCTAAACAGATGTGTGATGCATTACTTGGTGTCCATGCATTCACAGGCTGTGACACAACAAGTTGCTTTGCTGGGCAAAGAAAGCTGAAAGCTCTAAAATTTCTTCAAAAGGAGGAAGATCTTAGAATTCTGTTCTCCAGATTTGGAACATCAGCAGCTGTTTCGAGTAATTACTGTCTCATGTTAGAGTCATTTGTGTGCAAGCTGTATGGCAAAACCTCATGCACAAGTGTCAACAAAGTGAGGTATGACATAATTCGCCAGCGTTTCAAAGGAAAGAAAGGTACCATCTCATGCAGTGGTGGAATTGATCTGTGTCAGATGCCTCCTTGTAGTCAAGTATTGTCACTGCACATATCAAGAGCCAACATTCAAACTCTCATTTGGAGGAATGCAGTGTGCCAGAATCCTAGCATTCCAAAACCAGAGGATAACGGTTGGCAGAGAAATTCTGCAACTGAATTGGAAGTACAGTGGTTCAAAGATGCTTTCATTCCAGATGAGTTGCAGGAAATTGTGTAACGAAGAAAGCTGCACCAGTACTGACGAAGATACATATGCCGAGGATGGTAGTGATAGCTTTGACAGTGATTTCCTTGACGACACTTCAGAGGACGAAGAGGATTTTGCTACTGATGATGAGGATATGTAATAAATTGGTGAGCAGTGCAAACTGTTAAGGAGTATAGCATGTTTGCAAAACACATAAGGATATTGTTTTTATGTACTTACTGCATCTTGAATCAAGAATCCCTTTTGAGTATCAATTATTCTTCATAATATAACAATGCGATTTCGTTCAAAAGTCTTCGGTAATGATGCTTCACTTGGGTTGTGAACAAATTAGTCTTTTTTCATGATATATCTATTGTTTTTACCACACCTTCAACTTACTTTTAAATGTGACAACTGGACATCAATACCATGTTTAAAAAGAATGAAAATTATGATGAATTTGGCATCCCACAAAGTGGAGAAAAATTTAAGGGTTGCGTACACTTTTAGTTTTTCCTGTAACGGAGAAATATGAAGGTTGTTGTTGAGGCTTGGGCCATAGCTTTCTTCAGTGCTACATTTTTAATGAACATGCTGTTTTTGGCCATATTTAAAATAATTTTTGTGTAAAACACTGAAATAGCCCATAAGTTTAGATATGACACTTCATGAGATTACTGACAAATTGTTTCAACTTTCTGTGAATCTATATAATATTTACAAATTGAAAGCTTGTGCACATAGTTTGATAGTATATTTAATTTCCTTCAGTTTGATACCCAATTTGCATATATTTGAATTAATATTGTAGTCTCCAGAGCCTTTGAAAGAAATGTTGTCTCTTTTTTGCAAGGGGACACAACTCACTTTTTTCAAAGGGCCATAACTCTCTTAAATGACACTTATTTTTACGGTAACAGTGGAATTTGTATGGCCAATAAGTTCTATTATTTGAAAAACATAGTGGCATAAACTCCCAAAGGGGGGGGGGGGGGTCCCAGTGGCCTAAGCACTATTTATTGTCCACAAATATGGCAATTTGTCATTTAGTTACACTTGTCATAACGTTATATGATAACTATAACATTGAACAGACACCTCACTCCTACCCATTCTCTCTCTCTCTCTCTCTCTCTCTCTCTCTCTCTCTCTCTCTCTCTCTCTCTCTTCCTCTCTTTCTTTCACGCATGCGACATACACAACATCAACATTTTCATTTCATTTTCAATTCGTTACATTCTTGGCAATTCAACACCAAATATTATCATCATTATCAATTGGTCACTTCATCTAGCCTAACATTAAACAAATTAATCAGTCAATCAGTCAACGCATCAATCCTTGGTTTTGCTGTACCATATGAAATATTCAACATTTTTATTGCTGATGGAACGAACGTTGATTTATACTTGTTAGTTCCACATTTAATCTGACAAAAACTTCTCCCAGATGGCAAAATATCAAATTCATGGTATAAAATATGTTTGTTTATTGTTGGTAATTGAGAATGCTTTCCTTTCTATTGCTTTTCCATGAATTCTTTCTACTTCATCAACAGGATGGTTTATTATTTTTGATGCCTCTTTGTAATTCTAAATCATCATACAATGCTTTATATAATATTAAGCGAAGGATAGGTCTTCAATCAACAAATCGCGAAATAAGATGAAATTAGTGGTGCACTTTTGTGTCGGAAGTAAACAAGGCCGCCGCCATTTCGATTTCCTTGAGACAAAAACATTGATACGAACGATTTTTCCGAGGATTTGAAGCAGAACTCTAAACGTTAAAGTTTGAAGTACATACCATTCATTAATACGAACAATCATACAACGTTTAATACGTAAATGAGTGAAACGTTGCCATGAAACAAATAAATATCAAAAGAATTCATCACATAGGTGTAACTGTGCGTCGCTATTCAGCGCCGCCATTTTGAAAAAAAAAATAGAGGGCAAGAAGCCAAAATTAGTATGTCACCTTCACGATCAAGTGTACACCATTTTCTCTTTTTTCACTTCCACAACAGCAAAGAGTGGAACAGACTTCCCGCTGACATTGCAGAAGCTACTTCTATCAATAGGGCTTACACAAATTGTATAAAATATGTGGTTACGATGGAATTACTATAATATCTATGTGTAATTTGGGGACTGATATCCACGCTCCGAGCTACCACAGAATTGTTGTTGTTGTTGATGATGGTGATGATGATGACGATAATGATGATGATGATGATGATGATGATGATGATGATGATGATGATGATGATGATGATGATGATGATGATGATAATGGGGGGCAGCGTGGCTCAGCAGTACGGTTTTTGCTTCGTACCCGAGTTAGAAGACCTGAGGGAGCGACTTGGAATATGGACCGTAAGAAGTGATTTTAAGTAATCTGGAGCAGTGTTGTGAAGACATAATTTAAAGGCAGGGCATGCTAGTTTATAATCAACTCTCCTCTCCACGGGCAGCCAATGAAGATATTCCAAAACGGGACAACAATGGTTCCTGTCATCCTGCTCGGTCCTCTCTACCTCTTCTAATAAAACATATCTGAGTATAGTTGTCAGTTGACTCACAACTGATCTCGTGATCAATATCGTATCAAGTACATAGGATCTACCGACCTAGTAAAAAAAAAACTTGAGCTATTATATAGCGCAATATCTACTAAACGTGCTCAAAGCGCTTTACAATGGGTCCCTAGCCAACAGCAACACTTAACATGCAGGACATGACATGACGCCTGTTTGGCGATATTGTATTTATTTTTCGGACGGTGACAGCGCTGTTAACGGCCTGGTACTCATTTTACACCTGAGTACGTGGAGAGAATGTGAATAAAGAGCCTTTTCCAAGGATTCAACTATATGCGCCGATCAAGACTCGAACTCAGGACCTTCCGATCCGAAAACGAGTGTCATACCACACGACCACACAGCCGTACATTAATAGGTTTATAGAGCCCAGAGTGTATTCTGCTTTCAATAGCTTGAAAAGTTCAATAACATTTGCCTGCTATCCTTTTGACAGGACGATAGTCTCTCGTACTGGTTGAAAAGGAAGGGGGAGGGGGGGGGGGGGGTCAGAAGAAAATGCTGAATTCACCTCGGGTCCATCTATTCCTTTGCATTGTATACCGAGTACTCAACCATCAGAGCTATTTTAACCTCTAAGACCGACAAGAAGTGCATTCTGGGTTAAAGGATTAAATAGACAAATCAAATATCATAATATAACAGAACAATGCAACCACCCCCCCCCCCCCCCCCCAAAAAAAAAAAAAAAAAAAAAATTAAATTTAAAAAAAAAAAAAAAACCCAAACAAAAATCCAATCTTATCTAACTTCATTATGTTTTGTATTTTCTGGCATCGCGGGGACCAGTGAATATTGTATTGTGATGTTTGTATTTTGGTGGAATATTACAATGGAGGTTACAGATAATGGAATTTTTCATTTTCACTTTTGAATTTCGGTATGTAATTTGGATTTAACTTGATTTGTATTTTTATGTATCTGTATGTGTGTGTGTGTGTGTGTGTGTGTGTATGTGTGTGTATGTGTGTGTGTATGTGTGTATGTGTGTATGTGTCTGTGTGTGTTTGTTTGCTTGTGTATGTATGTGTTTTGTGCGCGTGTGTACGTATTATGAGTTCGTGTTTGTGTGTGTGTTTGTGTGTTTGTGCGTAATATGATTCGTGTTTGTGCATGTTTGTATGTGTGTGTGTTTGTGTGTGTATGTGTCTATGTAAGTGTGTTTGTGTGTGTATGTGTGTGTATGTGTGTATGTGAGTGTGTTTGTGTTTGTATGTGTGTGTATGTGTGTGTATTTGTGTGTGTACGTGTGTGTGTTTTTGTGTGTGTATGCCTGCGTGTTTGTTCATGGAAATTATTTTTATGTTGTAGATTGATGATGTAATCATGTTGTGTATTAACATTTTGTTTTATGTGTTTGTGTGTGTGTTTGTGCGTGTGTGTGTGTGTGGGTGTGGGTGTTTGTGGGTGTGCATGCCTGTGTGCGTGTTCAAGGAAATTATGTTTATGTTGTAGATTGATGATTTAATCATGTTGTGTTTTGATCATTTTGTTTTTAAAATTGGGTCTTGATATTGTGACTTTAAAATTAGGTGTGTGCGGCTGTGTGGTTTCCTTGTATGGGTCTCACCTGAGGATCGGAGGGTCCTGGGTTCGAGTCCCGCTTTGAACGGCGCATAGTTGAGCCCTTGGAAAAGGCTCTTTACTCACATTCTCTCTGCAGTAGGGTGAAAAATCAGTACCTGGCCCTTAATAGCCTTGTCTATATTACCGTCTACCAGGCGTCTTGTATAGTCTTACATGTTCAGTGTTGTTGTTGGCCAGGGACCACTTGTGAATCGCATTGAGCATGTTTAGTGGATATTTCTTTATATCAAGCTCGAGTTGCGCGCTCAGAGCCATATTGACCATTTTGTGGCAGATGCGAGGTATAAATGTTTACCATAATTACATCACTGTAACCCTATAGACAGATCGAACGAGATGTCATAAAGTGATCTTGAAAACAAAATGATCAGATATAATGTGGGGCTGACTGAGAAAACCAGGGAAGATGTGGAAAGCTTCGATTCGAGATATGAGCCAAAGTCGAAGATAAAGTGTTTCCCATATCAAACAATTTTGTTCATCAAAAAATTCATAACTTGGGCTCTAATAGACATAGAAAGAAAATTTAAAGTGATAATGATCAGACAGATGTGGTAGTCTACACCACTGTATACACAACTCAATTTATGAAATTTGCGCATCTTTCCGGGTCTTCTCAACCAGCCACACATACTATGTGACGTGTGGGGTTTCGCTCCTTAAAGAAATTTGCATCATGCAAATAAATATAATTCTAAAATGGAATTCCTATAGTCTTGGTCACAAATTCAATATTTCAGCATCGAGGGCATCAGACGGGGGGCAGCGTGGCTCAGCTGTACGGTCTTTGCCTTGTCACCTCGCCTTAGCTCAATTTGCGGCGCTGCACTGCGGCGGACATCTGGGTTTTTACAGTTTTCCCTTGGAATAGACCCTAGAGACAAATGTCCCTTATGGGATGAATAAAGGGAATTTTATTATTATTATCATTTTATTTATAGTTCCGTTATGTGGCGACGGTCTTTGCTTCCCCTACCCGAAAGGTACCGAGTTCGATCATCCGCCGCTGTGCTGTGTGGCCTTGAGAAAGTCACCTCACCCTACCTCAATTTACCCTATGGGATGAATAAAGGGAATTTTAAAAATTTATAGTTCCGTTATGTGGCGATTGTTTACATATGAAGAGCGCAGGGGAAGAAATGACAGATTAGTTTTTAAAAACTTGTTGTTGAAATCCAAATACTAAATTGAAAGATATAAACATTTTTCTCGTAATCAATGATTTACATTACAGATGTATTCTGGAGAACATCAGAGATTGTACCGTTATGAGTCGACGGTCACACATGTGTATCGGTGTGGTTTGGAGGTATACACGTCAATTCAGAACATTCTTTAGGGGACAGCGTGGCTCAGCGGCACGGTCTTTGCTTCGTACCCGAAAGGTACCGAGTTCGATTACCCGCCGCTACTCTGTGTGGCCTTGAGTAAGTCACCTCGCCCTAGCTCAATTTGCGGTGCTGCACTGCGGCTAACACCTTGGTTATACCACTCTTCCCTTGGAATAGACCCTAGAGACTAATTTCCCCTATGGGATGAATAAAGGGAATTATTTATTATTCATTATTATTTTATTTTTATTCTTTCGGTTTGAATTGTTATAACGCCATATGGACCAGGCATAGAAAATACACATTATAATGTTTGACGCACATCTTGTATCCAGTCAGAAACTGATTGTTTTCAAGTTTAAACATCGAAATATGTTACAGTGAATAACACAATCAGTCGGATGGTGAAAAGGTTTGAACTGAAAAAATGCCAAGTTTAGTTAGAAGGTCAAATTGTTATCAAAAATGAGTTCAATGAGGTCATGTCATAGATGACTAAATCAACCTTTTTTTTGTACATCTTTGGGAAATATCAAAGATTACTTTCACTTCTAGATATTTTTTACAGCTAGTCAAGTTGAAAATGTATGAAATTTGAGAAAAGTTGTTGGATATCTTTCCAATACATTTGACCATAACATCATGAAAAATCACCCGATTCACTTTAAATAAATATTAAAATGCTTAAATTAAATTAAATTGAGCTTTATATAGAGCAATATCCACTAAATGTGCTCAAAACGCTTTATAAGGGGTCCCTGGTCAACAGCAACATGTTGGACGGGACATGACGCCTGTTAGGCGATATTAAAATTTTTTTTCAGACAAAGACAACGCTGTTAACGGCCAGGTACTCATTTTACACAGGAGTACGGTGATATAATGTGAGTAAAGCGCCTTTTCCAAGGAGTCAACTATGCGCCGAGCGCGAGGCTCGAACCCAGGACCTTCCGATCCGAAAGCGAGTGTCATACCACGAGACCAAAAAGTCGCAAATATTAAAATTCTCTCGGGAGCATGATATGCTTTAAGAAAAGGCAAAAAATGCAAATCCAAAATTGTCACCGTCCGGATGATTATGTCATGCACTGACAAATAAGAGTCAATAATATTGCAATAATTTTTATTTTTCAAGAGTTTGGAATATTTTGCATAAAAAAAAGAGAAACTATAGAAAGAACAAAATTGACATAACTCATCTCTTTTTAAAAATTGTTTTAGAAAGTCATTTTATGAGTGGTTCTCACTAAATTATGTTAATCAGACAATAAATGTTTAAGGTCACACACAGATATATGTGTTGGTACGTTATATCCCAACTGGCGATGTTGTGAGTAATTTAACCAAGCGCATATCATCAATATATTATATTTTCCATAATCAATAATTTTGGTTTTTCATTTTTTAAAAATCCAAAATGTTTTTCACTTTTAACAACGTTTTAATCGTTTTCAGTAAGAGGGCAGTAACTGACATTTTCATATAATCCTCATCCACATTACAGTTACTCCTTTATCAGTGCAAACTGTCAGGTAGATATGAACTAAAAGAGCTTATAATTAGGAGGAAATACACCTTGTCGTGAAAGGGTTAAAATTGGCAATGATCCAAGCATTTTCTGCAATCAATTTTTGTTATTTTTATTTTCCTCTTCTTCTCATTCTTAAAAGATTTCGGCGATTATCCAAAATTCCGGGTAAATGAGAAAAAATAATTTCCCCATTTGCAAATCCTTCCATCCGCCTGAAATAAAATCACAGAGAAAAGAAAACGATTCAAAGGGGCTCTTTAGAGTTGATAGCTTCGACCCCGGGATTACATCATCAGCGAGAGACAGATAGAGTGAGAGAGAGAGATAGATAGAGAGAGAGAGAGAGAGAGAGAGAGAGAGAGAGAGAGATAAAGAGAGAGAGGAAAAGAGAGAGAGAGAAAGACAGAGAAAGAGAAAGAGAAAGAGAGAGGGAGAGAGAGAGAAAGAGAGAGAGAGAGAAAGAGAAAGAGAAAGAGAGAGAAAGAGAAAGAGAGAGAGAGAGAAAGAGAGAGAGAAAGAGAGAGAGAGAAAGAGACAGAGAAGGAGAGACATAGAGAGATAGAGAGAGAGAGAAAGGGGGAGAGAGAGGAAAAGAGAGAGAGAGAGAGAGAGAGAGAAGGAAAGAGAGAGAGAGAAAGAGAAAGAGAGAGAGAGGGTGAGAGAGAGAAAGAGAGAGAGAAAGAGAGAGAGAGAAAGAGAAAGAGAGAAGAGAGAGAGAGAGAGAGAGAGAGAGAGAGAGAGAGAGAGAGAGAGAGAAAGAGCCAATGAGCGCATTGCTATTCTGGACAATTTAATCACAATTTCCAATAATATGATATCCACAACCAAGGTTTGAATACGTGATGAGTAATGTAGGGGTGATAATATAAAAATGGGGCCTTATAGGTGACTTGTACTGTATTAAATCGAACAATTAATAAGAATTATATTTAATAAAGCATCGCGAAGTGCGTTGATTTTGGGTAAATCTAGATAAATGCGCTATATGAATGTTTATAGATATAAATAGAACACGTTTCCACATACTGGCCACGCTCAGTGCGATATAGAAATGTTTGCATTCATTTTGTACAGGCCTGTCTATTTGTAAATTTAAAAAGTCGTATTTTAAAAAAAAAAAAATTAGGATATTAAAAATTGTAGTTTCTATAGTTACCTTTAAAAATAAACAAGTTACCCTCACAAGGATTAAATTATGCTTCAGATTTTATAGTCTGGCAATAACTCATTTTCAATAAGTTTTAATGACGTAAAGATGCTCATGAACTTCTGAAATTAAAACTCTAATTTCTTAATACTACGAAATGTTCGTATTGGTATGCAGGCCAGGTCTGTGTTTTATCTCTTTTATCTTTGTAAGTCTCAATTCATATCTCAAACTAATTGCAAATGCATTTCGCTCTTTCTATGCTGACGTTCCATCTCCATCTCCAACTCCATCTCCATCTCCTTCTCCAACTCCATCTCCATCTCCATCTCCAACTCCATCTCCATCTCCATCTCCATCTCCATCTCCATCTTCATCTCCATCTTCATCTCCATCTCCTTCTCCAACTCCATCTCCATCTCCATCTCTGTGATCTCAAAAGCGTCCTTTCGGTCCGTAGGATCGGAGTGCTCATGTTAATCAATAAAGATTACGTATTTCAAATCCCTGGGATTATAAGATAATCGTTTTTAGATTCCTCTTCTCATTTGCATCGTTCAATGTAACGCTCTTGGTTCTAACTAAAATGCTCTTGGTTCTAAGTAAAATTCTATTGGTTCCAAATAGAATACTGTTGGTTCCAAATAAAATGCTCTTGGTTCTAAGTAAAATGCTCTTGGTTCCAAATAAAATGTTCTTGGTTCTAAGTAACCTAGACCTTTTTTCTTTGGTTAATGTATTGGCTTTTTAAAATTTTTTTTTTTTAAACACGGACTCTTTAAAGATGGAGCTTCATTTTACTTTAACGTTTTTATTAACCAGTTAACTGTCATTATCCGTAAAAACACGTATTTAAAATTTTGTCTAGAAAACTCTTTCTTCCAATGAATTATGATCGATTTAAATGACCCTCATCGTGACAAAACTCTTAAACCCCGGGGAAGTCTCAGGTTTGAGAATTTTTGCCAAGACTAGAGTAAGAAACATTTAAATCGATGGTACCAGAAAAATTGTGTTTGTGTGTGTATGAGGGGGGGGGGGGTCTGATAAATAAAAATAATTGAGCTTTATATAGCGCAATGTCCACTTAATGTGCTCAAAGCGCTTCACAAGGGGTACCTGGTCAACAGCAACATTTAACATGTGGGACGGGACATGCCGCATGTTAGGCGATATTACAATTTTTCGGTCAAAGACAACGCTGTTAACGGCCAGGTACCCATTTTACACCTGATTCGGTGAGATAATGTGAGTAAAGAGCCTTTTCCAAGGACTCAACTATGCGCCGAGTGCGAGGCTCGAACCCAGGACCTTCCGTTCCGGAAGCGAGTGTCATACCACAAGACCACATAGCCGCACTAATAAAACTTTGGTCTTGTATATACAAGTAAATCAAATGGAGCAATCTCTATGTATGAGGAGCCTTACCCAAGGACACCAACCAATGCCAGATTTATGCATTCATTGCATTCATTCTAGTCTCTCACTTTGCTCCACATCGTTTGGAGTTAATTGTGAAAACTAGAAGATTGAAACTGCTTAGACACCTACCTTATAATTTACGTGTGGCTGTGTGATCTTAGTGGTATGACATTCGCCTTTGGATCGGAAAGTCATGGGTTCGAGTCCCGCTCGAGCGGAGCATAGTTGAGTCCTTGGAAAAAGCTTTTTACTCCCATTTTCTCACCGTACTAAACTGTAAAATGAGTTCTGACCAGTAACCGCGTTGGTTCGGTAAAGTGTGTATAATCGCCTTTCGGGCGTCATGTCTTGTCCTACGTGTGAGTGTTGCTGTTCATTGGGACCCCATGTAAAGCTCTTTGAACACGCTTAGCGGATATATAGATAGTATGCGCTTGGCTCAGAAGATCACAACATTGCCATCCGGAAGTATAACTGACCAACACAAAATTATGTGTAACCTTGAACGTTTGTAGTCTGGTTAATACAGTTTAGTGAGAATTACTCATAAAGGTGGATGGCAAAAAACAATAACAAAGACCGGAGTGACGTCAACTTCATTCTATCTATAAATGCTCATTAAAAAAAATGACACTTGAACTGTTAGTCTAATCCTCTTTGAAATAAAAACTGTGTCTATAAAATTTTGAAAGTTAATATGGTCATCATTTAATTCAATAATACAAATACAATTTAATAAACGGTGATATTTGTTTCTATTTACAATAACCTCACATTGCACCGAGGACAAATGAAGGCTGGTTTTCCAAAACAAGATAAGTCGATTTTTCTACTTTTTGGGATTTTCTGTCCATTATCTAAATTGAAACGTAAACTTTATTTAAAGCATCAATTGCCACAGGAATTTCCTTAGATTTGTACGAATTTGAAGTTTAAATATGATAAAATAATAGACCGAATGAGAAATTTCAGGGGAAATAATCATCAATATCTCAAAATGGGGGAAACTGGAGTTGCGGAGTTTTGGAAAATCACGCTTCTAATGTGCTATTCGTATAATTACGTGATCAAGTTGGGGAAAAACGAGATGAAGAATAAACACAAATACCACCGGTAATCCTCGATGGAAATGAAAATTAATTTTCTAAATTCAATTCAATCATTTTAGAACAACCGTGGGGATTGACAATACACAAATGTGTACTCTGTGCACCTTTTTACACTGACAAGAAATGCACATTTCTTCCGCTTCCTTTGATGTGAATAAAGTGCATTAAATATAAATATGATATGTCTGTTATGGAATTTATATCTTCATAACGGAATAAGGTATCCTCTCTCTCTCTCTCTCTCTCTCTCTCTCTCTCTCTCTCTCTCTCTCTCTCTCTCTCTCTCTCTCTCGCTCTCTCTCTCTCACTCTCTCTCTCTATCTCTCTCTCTCTCTCTCTCTCTTTCTTTCTTTCTTTATTGTTTTATCTGCCGTCTATCAGTGTTTTAAAGTACTGTGTTTTTGTTTAAATTGTGTTTGTTGTTCTTGTTGTTGTTGTTGTTGTTGGCTGAAGAAGGATTTTAGCCCGAAGCGTCCCGTGTTTGATATTTTGTTCTTTTTTTCAATTTTTATTTATATCTCTCCTGATGTTTTGGGAGCCACTTGATGTGTCTTTTTTCACCCTATCTGTCTTCCGGGTTGCTTTCTGTCTCTGTCCCGGAATGATACTACTTGATTGTGTACTGGCCCTGGACGAAGTCCTTAGCTGAGAGGGAAACAATCAAATATATCATCATGTTTATCGTTTTTATTTAAATTCATGCTTACATAATTCATGAAAATTCTACCGAACAAACCACAATTACAATGATATATTTTCTTTGCATTTCTTTGGCTGAGAATTTATTCCAGAGAATGTGAGAAATTTGAACAATCTGGCTGGCATAATATAACGAAAAAAATACATGTGACGTCAAGCACAATCATTAAATTGAACGTGTCAGACCCAATCAATTAAGATAATATTTGTTGAATTCAATAAAATCATGCAAGTGAAATTCTACCTGAATAACAGATTGCTGCTGATCGCAAAAAAAAAAAAAAAAAAACAAAACAAAAAACAAAAACAAAACAAAACAAAACAATCATCCTTGAAAAAACATAAACAATTACCTTCTGCCTCCTATCAAATTATAGATCAATCTTAATGCAAGTTGTAATTTATGTGTCTGTGCTTTTCGCAATGCTACATGAATTTGTCTTATTAATATTAATAACATCCTAAGTTCAGAAAGCAAAGAAAAGTTTAGCCAATTTAACAAAAAATAGTTTATGAGGAAGTCTAAAATCTTAAAGCGCTGGCAATCAAGTCAATATACATTATTGTAACATCATAAAACATGTCCAAATCATTTTTAATTCAGAAAAGTGAGTGGAGCACAGACACTTATGTCGATAATAAACAAGAAATGAAGTGAGTATGAAATTGCCAGAAGACAACAGAGAATAAAAACTTCACGGCGGCGATGAGGGCTCGACGTCGTGGATAGCTCATACGGTAGAGTCACGATCTCCCCGGCCACAGGCGGAGTTGCCGTACCAGAAAGGTCGGGGGTTCGATCCCCCAACGCCGCCGCGGAGTTCTGGCATTTTCCTTCTCACTTCATTTCTTGTGCAAATCATTTGTATTTTTCATAAGCGTTAAAAAAAAAAGAATTGAAAATAATTGTACTCAAAGGGATTATTACCATAATGAAAGTAAAGAAATAAAACTGATCAAGACAAGAAATGAAGTACGGCTATGCGGTCACTAGCTTTCAGATATGAAGGTCCCTTGTTCGAGCCTCACTCGGAGCATAGTTGTGTCCTTGGAGAAGGCTCTTTACTCACATTCTCTCGCCGCACTCAGGTGTAAAATGAGTACCAGGCCGTTTACAACGTTGGCTCTGTCCTAAAAAAAATTGTAATATCGCCTAACAGGCGTAACATCCGGTCCTACATGTTAAATGTTGCTGTAGGCCAGGGACTCCATGTAAAGCGCTTTGAGCACGTTTAGTGGATATTGCGCTATATTAAAAAAAACTCAAAGCTCAAATCTCAAGTGAGGTAAAAAGTGCCATGAGACAATAGTGAATCAAAGAAAAACTTTGCGGCGACGAGGATTCAAACCCAAGACCGACTGTTACAGCAGACCACCTCTTGACGCCATCGACCATTCCGATTCGTGGCTTTGAATCCTTATCGCAGCAGAGTTGTTATTCTCTATTGTCATCTGGCAATAGTCTGATGTCACGTCGCCCAGCAACGTCGGCCATCGTGGTTCTAAACAAAGAAAATCGGTACTTTTTATTCTTCATGCTGGCTAGAACTTTTCATATGTCTTGTGATCAGATTGTGTAAAGGTCAAAACATGATCAGATTTATAATGGTTTTATTCCTCTGGATACGCTTTTATGCTCGTCGGAAAAATATTTCATAAGGGCGTCCTCCATTGTTCGGATAGTTTAGAGCCAGTTACTAAGTTACCATGCGCCATTACGAGGGAAGTGACGTTACGACTGTTGAAGCGTATTTTCCACTCACTTCATTTCTTGTTATTATTATTTATCGTCAAAAGTGCCTGCTCCACTCATTTTTCTGAAATTAAAATGAACACGATTCATATTTGATTTATAGATAGTATGAAGTTGACGTCACTCGGGTCATTTTCATTTTTTCCCATCCGCGTTTATGAGTAATTCTCACTAAACTGTATTAACCAGACTATAGATAGAATGAAGTTGACGTCACTCGGTCTTTGTTATTGTTTTTTTTTTTGCCATCCGCGTTTATGAGTAATTCTCCTATATACGTTTAAGGTTACACACAGTTTTGTGTCTTGGTCCGTTATACTTCCGGATGGCAATATTGTGAGCTTCTTAGCCAAACGCATACTACCTATAAACGTTCAAGGTTATACATAGTTTTGTGTGTTGGTACGTTATACTTCCGAAAGGCAATGTTGTGAGGCTCTTTGCCAGGCGCATAATATCTATAGATACTCGTATAGGGAATGAGATTAGCGGGACGCTACTCTTCCGCTAATCTCATTCCCTATAGAGCCAATCGTCACCAAACCATGTTACATAGGAGTAAAACGGATGCCAAGAATTGAATGTTTGGCTTAACTTTCGTATGATTGAATAATAATAATAATAATAATAATAATAATAATAATAATAATAATAATAATAATAATAATAATAATAATAATAATAATAATAATAATAATAATAATAATAATAATAACAAAAAGAAGTAGAAGAAGAAGAAGAAAAAGAAGAAGAAGAAGAAGAATGATAATAATAACCATAATAAAATAATAATAATAATAATAATAATAATAATAATAATAATAATAATAATAATAATAATAATAATAATAATAATATATATAATAATAATAATAATAATAATAATAATAATAATAATATTTATTATTATTATTATTATTATTATTATTATTATTATTATTATAATAATAGTAATAATAATAATAATAATAATAATAATAATAATAATAATAATAATAATGATGATAATAATGATAATAATAATACTAATGATGATGATGATGATGATGATAATAATAATAATAATGCGTAATTTCTATAGGGCACCTTTCCACCAAATGTGCTCGGTGTCTTGCACTACATAATATTTTGTGTTGCTATTGGCTAGGAACCTCTTGTAAAGCGCTTGGAGCACCTTTAGTGGAAATTGATTTTTATAAAAAATAATATTCAAGTAGAGGAATAAATTTCGACAAGACCACATTACAAATTATGAAATTGTGATACGTAGTTAACAAATATGATTGTCTCTGAACAAACTATTAATGCTACATATAAATATTTATTATAAATGTATTTTTTTTAAATTTAGATTAATTATGTTACCAATTCAATCGAATGTCGACAATGAGAGCCATCCATACCACCACACATCTTTAAAATCTAGATTCTATATCGTCTTTGCTCACTTTAAATTAAAGATTTATCAATTTTGCGTCTACGATGATTGTCTAATCCGGATAGGATTGTGTGATATGAGCGCTACAACCCTAAGATAATAAAGACCTTTATTATAGAGTTTTATAGAGAGGGAAGGGGGTATCTAGTACGGAAGGTTTTTCCCTGTCACGTGGACAGTTTTAACATAGTTTGATTTATATGAGACAGTGTGGCTCAGAGGTACGGTCTTTGCTTCGTACCCACAAGGTACCGAGCAAGTCACCTCACCCTAGTTCAATTTGCGCCGCTGCACTGCGGCTGAGGCCTGTGTTATTCCAGTCTTCCCTTGGACTAGACCCTAAAGACAATTTTCCCTTTGGGGATGAATAAATGGAGTTTATTTATCTATTTATTTGATTTATAATCTTACACTCGCCCCGTTTTCGACGATACCATCCAAGCCCTCACTGACAATTTATAATTTTGAAATTGACAGCTCTACTCTCTCCTTACCAATCATTTTCAGTATCTTCCCAAAACGGCAGGTTTACCCAACAGAAAAAACTTTAAACTCAAACAATCTCTCTACAAAACAATTTTATGTTCTTATTAATAAAACAAAGATCATTGTGATGTACAAAATAAATCGGAATATGAAAAAAAAATTATATTGTGTCGTAACAAATGTGACGATTTTGTTGTATGTGATAAGGAGAGGGTTAATACTTAATTGGTTCTAAATCAGTTGGCATTACGGCATAATAACGACTACGTGAAAAATAGATGTAGATTTTATAGATAGTATGCGCTTGGCTAAAATGCTCACGACATTGCCATCTGGACCAACGGACCAACACACAAACCTCTCTGTAACATTGAACGTTTCTAGTCTGGATAATACAGTTAAGTGAGAATTACTCATAAACGCGGATGGCATAAAACAATAACAAGGACCTGAGTGGCGTCAACTCCATTCTATTTATATAGGAAATGGCGTTGATTAGTATTTATGCACGGACGGTTGTATTCTAAAGTTATTTGTATTCCATTCAATGGTTGGGTTGCGACGTCAACATTAGATTAGAACAGAAATTCGACGACGACGACGACGACCCGGAGTTCCGTCTTCTAACAGAGGTCAAATGTGACCCATCATCTCAAAACGGTATTATGTCGGGACGAACCATATGCATAAAAGCCGAATTAAATGTTAAACTGGTCAAAAATATATATTGTTGGCATTAGCACCCTAAAATATAGTATCTATTCTCCTCAATAAAACATACAAACATAACACAAGTCTGATATTTATGGCTATAAATTCAATTATCAACATCTTAACCATCCCAACTTAATACGGTTTTGATGCGAAGGGTCACAAATGGCATGGAACTCCATTATTCACGCTCAAGGCTAAGGGCCATTACCGAGCAGTCGATTATCTTTTTGCCTCCGCTACATTTCCTATCCAGGACCTCCTTGGTTAGCCCCGTGCCTGCTTTTCTGTCAGCTACTTTTCCCTCTAGCACTAATTTTTGAACAGAGACGTATACGGATAAAAACACCAGCGTCCTATCCAACAGAAAGCATCTATCCACAAAAGTAAAACATCTTAGATTCTTGAAAAAAGGACAGGGAGAGAGAGAGAGAGAGAGAGAGAGAGAGAGAGAGAGAGAGAGAGAGAGAGAGAGAGAGAATCCATAGATTAATAATATTAACCCCCCCCCCCCCCCGTCGTATATTATGCGAATTTGATGAATAAGTTATTAATTGCCATATTACTGGTTGCTCACGATGTAAATGATGGTCGTAATACGCTTCAACAGTCGTAACGTCACTTCCCTCGTAAGGGCGCATGGTAACTTAGTAACTGCCTCTAAACTATCGGAACAAAGACGGACGCCCTTTTGAAATACTTCTCCGACGAGCATAAAATCGTATCCAGAGGGGAAAAAAACCCATTAAAAATCTGATCATGCTTTGACTTTTACACATTCTGATCACAAGACATATGAAAAGTTCTAGCCAGCGTGAAGAATAAAAAGTACCGATTTTCTTTGTTTAGAATCACGATGGCCGCCGTTGCTGGGCGACGTAACATCAGACTATTGAATCCAATTATGATCATGTCTGGAAATTTTTGAAATAAACCTTTCTTCTTTTTCTTTCAAAGGCTATTTGACCTAAGTAAACCTTACTATGACAATCTATGTTATGTTAGGTCTTGTTGATGAATCATCCTGGTCTGTAAAAGAACACAATACACATACCAAATTAAGATAATAAAAAAGACATTAAAAATGCCACAGAGAAACAATAGTAATAATAACAAAATAATAACAAATCTGAAAAATGAAGATTGCAAAAAAAAAAACCAAAAAAACAAAAACAAAAACGAAATAAACCCAATAAATAATCCATGCTGACATATTACCATGTTGTAGCTGTTGGTCACAAATAGTATCTTTTTTAAAAAAATCCTCACTTCTAAGAGAGCGGAAATAGATTCCACGTCTCAACGGAACCAGACCTGAATTCCAGTGCATGCATGTCGTGCCATTCACTAATCTAATTTCATGTGATGCAGTGACGGCGCGGCGACAGGGAAATTGTGGACATTGATGGCCCAAATGATGGAGTCAATCAAAAATCGTTCGTGAGGCTATGTGGGCTTGTGTTATGACATTTGCCTGTGGACCAATGGGGTCTGGGTTCGATTTGTGCGGCTATGTGGTCTAATGGTATAACACTCGCCTTCCTGGGTTCGAGCCTCGTTCGGCGCATAGTTGAGTCCTTGGAAAAAAACTCTTTACTCACATTCTCTCACTGTACTCAGGTGTAAAATGAGTACCTGACCGTTAACAGCGTTGTCTCTGTCCGAAATATTGTAATATCGCCTAACAGGCGTCATGTCTCGTCCTACGTGTTAAGTGTTGCTGTTGGTCAGGGACCCCTTGTAAAGCGCTTTGAGCACATTTAGTGTATATTGCCCTGTATAAAAGCTCATTAAAAAAATACCACAAAATGACTCTTACTAATAATCTCACACATTACTCAGGTGTAAAATGAGCCGTTAACTGCGCTGTTTTTGTCCCAAAAGAAATGTAATATCGTCTAACAGACGTCATGTCTCTTCCTACATTTTTTGGTAGGGATCCCTTGTATAGCGCACTATACACGTTTAAAGTAACCAATAGCATTCGATATTGCGCTATAAAAGCTCTTTAAAAGCTCTTTTTAAAAAGTTGCCACCCATTGTATTTATTGTTCAATATTGGTGGATCATGATCTTTTTTTTCCTCTTTTTTTTTTTTTTTTTTGGTTTCTCATTTTTTTTTTTTAAACAGAGCATTTATATAGAGCAACATCCACTAAACGTGCTCAAAACAAGGTGTCCCTGACCAACAACAACATGTAACATATAGAACGAGACGCCTGCTAGGCGATAATCCATTTTTTTTTCGACAGAGACAACTCTCTTAACGGCCAGGTACTCATTTTACACCTGAGTACGGTGAGAGAATGTGAGTGAAAAGCCTTTTCCAAAGACTCAACTATGCGCCGAGCAAGGCTCGAACCCAGGACCTTCCGATCCGAAAGTGAGTGTCATTCCACTAGACCACGTAGCCGCACATAGACCACATAGACTGTCATTTTTACACATTTTAAATAGCTCTACTTCCTTTAAGTTCTCATTTTGAATACAAATAGAGTTAAAATTATTCACTGTTTAACTTTGTAGCCAAAAAATGACAGAATATTTATTTTTAAAATTCTGAACAAGTTTGTACTACAATCATTTTCTTTTTACAAATTTACCCCGACATCACGGGATAAGAACACTTTACGTACATTCCCCGGTTCTGTTCCAGAAGAATTGAGTACGTACCGATCTATAATCAGTTACAGATAATATTCAAAATTGAGATGTCAAACAAATGATATGAAATTCGGAATTGACTGAATCAATATAATGTGTAATGGGAATGGTGAATCCGTGTGATACCGCCATAGCAATGAGAAGGATGTTTGTATGTGCGGCCATGTGGTCTTACACTTGCATTTGGGTCGGAAGGTTATAGGTTCGAGTCCCGCTCTGTGCGGCGCATAGTTGAGTCTTCGGTAAAGGCTCTTTACTCACATTCTCTCGCCGTGAATTGAGTATCTGACCGTTAATAGCGTTGTCTCTGTCGTTAAAAAAATGTAATATCGCCTAACAGGTGTCACGTCCCGTCCTACACATTATGTGTTGCTGTAGGCTTGGGACCCCTTGTAGAGCACTTAGAGTACGTTTGGTGAATATTTATTGTACTTTATAATAGGTCAAGTTTATTAAAATATCACCATTGTATTATTGTGCGGCTATGTGGTCTATTTTTATGACACTCTCTTTCGGATCGGAAGGTCCTGGGCTCGAGCCTCGCTCGACGCATAGTTGAGTCCTTGGAAAAATGCTCTTTACTCACATTCTCTCATACATATCGTACTCGGGTGTAAAATTAGTACCTGGCCGTTTACAACGTTGTCTCTGTCCGAAAAAATTGTACCATCGCCTAACAGGCGTCATGTCTCGTTCTACATATTACGTGTTGCTGTTGGTCAGGGACCCTTTGTAAAGCTATTTGAGCACGCTTAGTGGGTATTGTGCTAGCTATATAAAAGCTCACGCTCAAAGTTTATTGAAGAATTATGTACCAACATCATATAATTTAGATGTCATTGTGTACGGAATATATCCCGTATTACGTAAGTCTTGAGAACATGTGAAAATTTGTTTAAAATAACATAACTCGTCTTAAAAATTATTTGTAAGTAAACTTTGACTTTATAATGCCCTTTTCATTTTTTTTTTTTGGTTGTACCTTACAGAGTTTATTGACAGTAAAGTGAATTGTGACTCCAAAGATGTTTTCCATTGTGACGACACATTGGATGTTGAATGCATTCCAGCCATCCAAAAATGTGATGGGTTGCCGCAGTGCAGCACGGGCAAAGATGAAAGCGTGGAGGAGTGTGGTAAGCTAATGAAGATTTTTAATTTTATCCAGAAAAATGGCGATTTTTTTTTTACAAAGAATTTTCAAAAATATTGAATAAAAGCATTAAAAACAATTTATATTTAGTCGTTGTTTTTTGGAAGTATTTTATGCATATATATATATATATATATATATATATATATATATATATATATATATATATATATATATATAAATATTCTTAATATTTAAAGTGCCTCCTCTCACGGAAAGATCTTGTAGAGTCGCTCATTTATCTTTTTTTATAAACATTACGTCGGTGTTTTTTAAAATACAGATTGAAATTTATTCTATATAAATAATTTGTTTGTGTACCATAGCTGGCTATTTTGTTTGGAATTAAATTAAGCCATTGAAACGTAACGTAGTAAACACCAATAAAATCCTGGCAACAATTTACAGATTCAATGTCTTCTACGCCTACGGCATTTCTCACATTTATATTAAGTGACCAATATTGTTTGTATGACCTCGCCTGCACTATTACATTTTGAAATATCTTAAGTGCGGATAACAACAAGAGATGAAGTGAGTAGGAAAGTGCCAGAAGACAATAGAGATTTTTTTACAAATTCGCGGGGGTGATGGGTGTTTGACCCCGCGACCTTACTGGTAAGACAACTCCGCCTGGCCGGTGAGAGCGTGACTCTACCGTATGAACTATCCACATCTTAAGTCCTGATCAATTGTAAAAGATTCAAAACAAGCAAAACTCGTAGACCTCTAGATCAAATCAAAATCTTTGATTTGCACTAAAAATCCAGAGCTGTGAGCATTTTTATAACGTTTTAAACAAATTATATAATGTATTCGTGGTCTCTAACACCTTAACTCACTCAATCCTAGAGATCTTTGCTACTTTTCAAAATAAGAAAACAAAGTATTAAAATGAGCATGTACATAGATAATTTTAATTAACTATCATTAACATGTAAAATCTAAAAACATTAGCTTTGATACTACGCCTCTAATTGGTCTCAGAAAAAGGTAATTTGATAAGCATGGGGAAAAAGTAACCCGGGTAAACTACGGATATAGTCGGTGTTAGGGTTGAGGGAGTTAAAGATAATGTCAATCGTCGTTGGAAAAGATTGTATCTACGACGTATAGGATTTGTGTTAAATTCAATGGGTCAGTCAACCTTCTAGCGGTCACCAAATGACTTCCAAATGAACCACTTTAACCGGCCAATACATATATGTCTGACATCCGAACCTATTTGTGGGCCTAGTTTAACATTGTTGTAATGGACAATATTTTGCGTCATTTTTTTTTTTTTTTTTTGAGATTTCCATTACAACAGTAATGAGCCCGTAAGGAATTGGGTTATCAGACCTGTAAATAAGTACACGTTGACTTTAGCTCATGTCTGGATTGATGAAGATGAAGTTTACTATAGGTATGGACTGTCAGATTAGTTTTACTTTCTTTCATTTTCGGATGTGGTCTAGTGGCATGACTCTTGACTTCGGGTTTGTTTCATGATACACACTTCTAAGGATTTTGGAACCAGAAATGTAGAGGGTACGACGTACATTTTCTTCCCTCATAAGGCTAAAATAGGACGATGAGCTTCATTCACTGACCATCTCATTCACTATAAGATTATCACCCAAACGATTAATCTATGAATGAAACTCAATGATTACTTCCCTTTGAAAACAGGTTGCCTCCCTTCTGAGTTCCAGTGTAACTCCACTCATTGCATTGACATTTTCAAACGCTGTGATCTTCAGATAGATTGTGAAAATGGAGAGGATGAGGAACGATGTGGTATGTAACAATTATCATCATCATCATCATCATCATCATCATCATCATCATCATCATCATCATCATCATCATCATCACCATCATCATCATCATCATCATCATCATCATCATCATCATCATCATCATCATCATCATCATCATCATCATCATCATCATCATCATCATCATCATCATCATCATCAACAACAACATCATCATCATCATCATCCTCATCATCATCATCGTGATCGTCGTTGTTGTCATCATCATTATCATCATTATTATCATACCATCCAAATAAAACAAAAGTCGGTAAAAAGAAGGAGAAAAAGGACCCCTCCCCAATCCCCCCCCCCCTCCACCCCCCTCCTCTCCAAAGAAAAAAAAAAATGGGGAAGAAACAAAATAAAAAATAGAGCAAGAAATAAGAAAAGAAAAGTAAAGAAAATCGCATATTATGATTACAATGTACACTCCGATAAAAACGTTCTTTTGGGTGACAAAATCACTGGGTTATGGTTATCCGTCTGAGGCTACAAGATAGGGTGGGTGTAACATCGGACTTGGATACGTGGCAAGAAACAGGAATACATTTTTGAATAAGTCCGAGGGTTATTTTTTTCCTGCCAACCAATGTTTTAATTGTTCATCTTAACTAGATATGCCACTACCACATTATCTCATTTATCTGTAGTGTTTCATTCGTCCTGTTTTGTTGATAAAGGGGAAACCCGAAACGTTCATTTGATCTGTTTTTTTTTGTAATTAAATTTAATTGAAGCTTACATTCTATTTTACATTATTATTCATTCCTTTGAGCTTCGAGCAGCAACATTTACATTAGAATAATCGTAATGAGATACCAACAAGAGATGAAGTGTGTAGGAAAGTGCCAGAAGACAATAGAGAATAAAAATGACACGCGGTAAAGGGGGTTTGAACCCCGCCACGATCGTGGATAGCTCATACGGTAGAGTCACGCTCTCCCCGGCCAGGCGGAGTTATCGTACCCGCAAGGTCGCTGGTTCAAACCCCCATCACAGCCGTGTAATATTTATTCCCTAATGTCTTCTGGCACTTTCCTACTCACTTCCACTCTTGTTGGTATCAACATAAGTGCCTGCTCCACTCACTTCACTTGTGATGAGATATGATGTCGGCCTGATCTTAAAATACACAATATTGCAATATTATGAAATCTGGGCTAATTTATTATGCGAATAAAGAAGAGAAATTTTTTACGATATTTTTTTTCCATAAAACTAATTTACTGTTTTGATTATATTTTACTTCATATTAAATTTTCAAAGTCCGGTTTCATTCAAGAAAAAAACAGAATAATTCAGTTGTTTACAGAACCATTAATACTGACCAGTTTGACTTTTAACTGATATTGGTTATTTAATAATATATATATATAATATATATATATATATATATATTATATATATATATATATATATTGTTTGTTTGTTAATGTCGATCAGTTGAGTCTGACACGATGCTAGCTTGAGCCAGGGGCGGGAATGAGGGTGGCGGAGGGTGTCACCAAAATAGCTGTGCACCCCGTCCAATCGCTTATAGAAGAGGGGTGTAATAAAAACACATTTAGACCTATTTCAATTGGCGTCCATATTTTTTAACTCCCCGTAACAATAAGACGGATTAGTTTCTCACCAATCACCCCGATGACATAAGACATCCGATTCGTGGACTGAATAAGGAATCAATGTTCTCGCTGGACCAGACCTAATTAATATTCATGAAGGGACGAGGGGTCAAGATAGGCAGACTGCGAGATACTGGTCGTGATTTTTTGTCAACAAAGTCAAGAATTGCCTAGACGATTTTTGCTATCGGACGTGTTGTTGAAATTCAGAATTGTACTCGTTACGATTGTATCGGAAAACCAACAGGATTTTACGACAACAATAAATTGACAATTCAAGCTAAGATTAGCTTTTTATGTTTGGGTGATTCGATTTTACATCCAACAATACAAGGATAAGAATAAGTTTCCACCCACGCCAGTTTCATTCAATCTTCTTTTACTTCTTCTTGCTCTCGTTGTTCTTGTTGCTGCTGCTGTTGATCTATTCTTCTTCTTCTTCTTCTTCTTCTTCTTCTTCTTCTTCTTCTCTTCCTCTTCTTCTTCTTCTCTTCTTCTTCTTCTTCTTCTTCTTCTTCTTTCTTCTTCTCTTCTTCTTTTCTTCTTCTTCTTCTTCTTCTTCTTCTTCTTCTTCTTCTTCTTCTTCTTCTTCTTTTCTTCTTCTTCTTCTTCTTCTTCTTTCTTCTTCTTCTTTCTTCTTCTTCTTTTCTTCTTCTTCTTCTTCTTCTTTCTTCTTCTTCTTCTTCTTCTTTCTTCTTCTTCTTCTTCTTCTTCTTCTTCTTCTTCTTTCTTCTTCTTCTTCTTCTTCTTCTTCTCTTCTTCTTCTTCTTCTTCTTCTTCTTCTTCTTC